>NC_056749.1:247113699-247413699 GCF_019279795.1 Protopterus annectens
CTAGCCAGGAATTTAGCCCATGTTCCAACAAGTCAGCACCCAGTGCCCCTGTCCAGCAGGGACACAGGTGGAATCCCAGGGGTGTATTTTCTGTTTCCCATCCAGTTATCCAGGTTGCGCTTAAAAAGGGTTAATCAGGTAGTCTGTTTGACATGGAGAGGGAGTTTATGCCACAGACGGGAGAGCCTCTGTGACACAAATCTGCCCCACTAACAAGTCCTATTGATGTCACAGACCAGGTTGAGGTCATGAGTGTGGGTTACTCAAGTGGAGCAATCCCATGAAGGTGGGGTCTGAAATTGCTTTGTATGCCAGACAGAGATCACCTCTGAGGAGTCTGTATGAAACTGAGTAGTGGGACAGGGCTTTTAGCCTATCTGTGTAGGGTAGATGTTTGAGGCCTTGGATTCTCCTGGTAAGGAACCTCTGTGGTCTCTCCAGCTGCTTCATATGCTTTGTGAGGTACATGCTGAAGGGGCATTGTACTCAATAATGGATCCTATAAGGGAAGAATATAGAGATGTTATGACCTCCTTGCCCCTGAATTAGATACCCTTACTAATGAGGTGGGCCATGTAGAAAGCTTTCTGTACAACAGAGGCAATATGGTGGTCAAAAATTCAACGGTTTTATGGAGGCACATATGCATATATTGCCATGTCTGCAGGCCATCAATTCATATTCAAGTCCCTTCCTCATACAGAAGCTAGTATCTTACTGCTGAATTTTCCTTTTGTTACAGGTTAATCAAGCAATGGAGCTGCTATTTACTACTAAAGTCAGATAATGGTCATAAGAGGTCCTAGGCAGAGTAATGGACCAGGTCTCCCAAACCATACCAATATCCATGTAATTGGCTGACTCCTCCAATTGCCATAAAATACTATTCAAATTTCTCTATGTACCTACCATTTTTCTTTATATTTGCAATGGTCATAGATGTTTACATTTAGTTTAAAAGTTTTATTTAATATTTTACAGTAAAAACATTGAGGGACATTTCCTAAATGAAACAAAACATCCCCTACATTGAAAACAGACTAAGCATGAATGACAGCAAAGTGCTATTTCTTTAAAACACATATTTCTGAAAGTTTACATGAGAAGCCTTTAAATTAAGACATGGGTAATGTTCCATTTACATTTCTGTTTGTCTGGACTAAGACAATAATAAGTGCAAAAAATATCCAGAGCTATAGGGGAGTCATGGGATAGGTTCTCTATAAAAAGCTGGAAAACTGAAGTGAAATTGTGAATTTTAGTCGTATTTACCATGATAGAGCTGTTTTATTGAGGAATATAAATGTATCAAATTTTCTTGTACTTCTGAATAATTTAAACTGAACACCTGTACTGACCTTTAAATTTCAAAAACTCACCCTAGAAAAATCTAACATCTGTGAGAAATTAAGCATTGGAAATAAAGACAAGTCATTCCCCTCCAAAATAATTGATGACCCATTTATCATAAATGGTCAATGGATATGGATATTGATCCATGCCCTCCCAAACTTTGAAATTCTGTCATTTTCTGTAGGTGATATTTAACAGAACCCCTACACAAATGGTCTCAGAAGCTGACAGTGATACCAACCATGCTCACAGAAAATACAGTACTTTGTGACAAGGCCTTCAGTATGTGTGGGGATGAGACATGCAAGAATATCCAGAACACTGAGGCTAAATTCTGAGCATCAGTACTAGTTTGTGAGCATATGTGCACACCAGGTACTTCCTATGAAGTGATTCTAAAGACTACACCCACAAAAGCCGAAATTGTATTAGAAAAAGCATTAATTCAGTAGAACCAGAACCTCATATCATGCACTTAACATAAAACTAACACAGACCTCTCAATGGCTACAGTAAAACAAATATACAGTCAATGAACCAGGCAGTGGGGAGAGTCCATTGCAAGTAAATATCTGGGATTAACACAGAACCAAGTTATACTCCGAAGCCCATAGTGTAGACATTATGGGCCCAGCAATCCCCAAAACATCTTAATAATTGGTGAGTCCATTGTATGTAAAAAATAAATAAATAAAAGAAAGAAAAACTCTCTTTATTGGACTTTGTGAAGTGACTGTGGAGTGATTTGTTTGATATAGCAGCATATTCAGTAGTTACTACTAGAATATGAAAATAGAACAAAAAAGACAGTGGTGTCTTCTCATTAATATCTGCCAGTCTGGAAACATCTCTAGGATGGTAGAAAATAGTTCATAGCTAGGAATATATCTGGTAGTAATGGGTTTAGAAGAAATTGAAGAATATATCTGGTAGTAATAGGTTTAGAAGAAATTGTGTGTGTGCATGTGTGTGTGTCCGTGTGTGCTTGTGTGCATGTGTGCATGTGTGTGTGTGTGTGTGTGTGTGTGTGTGTGTGTGTGTGTGTGTGTGTGTGTGTGTGTGTGTGTGTGTGTGTGTGTGTGTGTGTGTGTGTGTGTGTGTGTGTGTGTGTGTGTGTGTGTGTGTGTGTGTGTGTGTGTGCATGTGTGCATGTGTGTGTCTGTGTGTGTGCATATATTGTGTGTAGGTGTTTACAAGTGAAATGAGGTTTTTGAAAGGCAAGAACAATATTTATTGGGCAGCTTTGTCTGACTCCTCAGCAAATTCTAGGATCCATTAACCCATCCATTAGTTACAGGCATTTCTGGGAAAAAAAACATTTTAAGATGGTTTTGTCAGTGCTAGAAGGAATATGAGTCAGTGAGATGTAAATGATATAAAACAACTGGACTTCATGAAGAATAAAGTAGGTCTTATCAATCACCAACATATCTTACTAAGAAGTGGTATGTTCCTAGAAAAATGGAACATTTCAGTAGTCCCACCAAAATATAAAAAGTGCAGCTGATTGTAGCCAACTGTCCAAAAGAATAGAGTGATAAATGTAGCCTGCTTATTGCTAATACAGAGAATTTGGAATAAAATAAACTAGCAGGCTTTTCTCTTTCCATCTCTGGAGGTTTCTGCAGCATGGTGGAATAATTGTTTACCATCCTTAACAAGGCATTCTGCATTAGCAGTTACAAACTCCTATAGTCATTTGTGCATAACCATCATGTAGATAATCACTGAAGAGAAACTGCATTGCATTTAGACCATTGATCGTCTACCTTACTGATCAGCTGATTCCCAGTGATCTGCCTCGCTATCCTATCTGGTATATTGCATGACACTGTTGATATGGTTAGATCTGACAAAAGGGCAGCAGCTGTAATTAAAAAATATATATATTACAGTTCTAAATGACTAGCTTGCTGCTTTGCCTGACAAGCATTGCTGTCAGACTTGCAAAATATTAAGGCAATGTTTCTGTCCTCACCCACCAGGAATTGAAATATGCTTGAGCATTTGCTATCTATGGCTGTGTATGTTTGTTACAATCACTCTGGTATAGGTATCACAACTGTTTTAGTTTAGAAACACAGATTTTAATTATCAATAAAAATTACCTGATTCACTCACTTGGTCTGTCTGATAAACTGGTGGGTTATAAGCTCTTGGTCCTAGTTAACCTACATCCTGCTGAGTTAAGTTGAAATCTTTGCTGTTCCTACTTCAAATGACTGTAGTTTGAATCTATTTGACTAAGTCCTGTTCAATCAAATATTGTTTATATGAGCCAATTGATAACGTATGAAGGAAGAAAAAACATAAATAGTCAGGGAGGTGTAGAAAAGCACTATTCTTTCAAAACAACAAACAAATATGAGGTGGTTGATTTAACCTGTTAGAAGGTAGGCAAGAAGGATGGTTAAGAAAAGGACAAGTGAAGACCAATTCACTGAAGAAAATGAGCAGGGAAAATAAGAAATATGAGCAAAACTTAAATAAGACAAGATGGAGGGTACTAACTGAAATAAGGGTATATCAAAATATTTATTAGATAAATGTAATTAAGATTTCCTTTGCTTTCCCACTTTTCCTCAACTAGCTTTGTTGAGTTGACTTGACCAATTTGCTGACAATGTCTGTCTTGCCTCCCCACCCCCCTATATATGTGGGATGTGGTTGTTACCCACCAAGTAGCATGGACCACTATCTAACTTCTATTTTATGAGTAAGAGCATCAGCATGCAGCAGGTTGGTCCACTCCAGGACCAGACCAGCAGTCTTCCATACAAGATAACTAATTAAATCTACTCCATCCAATTGTTCCAAATGAGATGCAAAAATTAGTGCTCTCTTCCTAGTTTTCCAGTAAATGGATCCAGTGCAGGTTCTACTAAGTCAGATGGCTTATGTGACATGAGTAGAGGATGGTTACTTCCAACAACTACTTATCTTAGCTAGTCCTGTTATTTTAAGTGTGAAAAAAATAGTAGGAAAGAACACATTTGCAAAGCCAAACTAGTGAATAAGTTTCATTACTTAAACAATACACATAAAAAACACAGAATATGTTACTGGATGTACCAGTGCCGTATATGGAAAACAAAAGGGAAACCACAATAATAATGTCAGCTTGTGGCTTCAAGCAGATATCTGAACATTAACCAGATATAGTCAGTAGGCAATAACAGTTGCGCTTGAGGTGAAAATGGAAACCATAATTCTGAAGTGTTATTTGTTTTAAAAAATCCTTGATAAGGAGGGATCACCATGTTTTTAAATTCAGTAACTGAAACATTCATGGAACCATCTTCTAGCCCTCACTGCCCCTCCCCCTTGTTACATCATCCTCCCCAGATTATCTTCCAGTCTTCTACTTCAGACACATTACAACAAAGGACACCATCTAACTTTTAGAACAGATACCACTTGACTCTCCCGCAGTTGGGTAGGCGTTCGAAAGACATACATAAATGGGCGTGCCTTCATTGAAGGTTGAACGTCGAGCTGGCACCTCGGCGTTTGTGAAAATATACTGCCAATCATTAGCGGACTGGAGTTCCACTGTGGCGACCCCTAACTGGGAAAAGCCGAAAGACAACAACAACCACTTGACTCTCCCACTGCCTTAGATCCCTGTCCCTGATTTATCCACCATTGTAGAAAACACATTTATATCTTGGTTGAGGTGCCATCAATGTATACTTTAACTACTGGAGAGAAAGATAGAGACAAGATCTCTGTCTTGTTCCAGGCATCATCATTATCATCACCATCATCATCAACCCCCTTATCCCCGTTTTTCTACAATGGGTCAGGGTGTCATGTCATCTGTCGCCATCTCTCTCTCTCTCCATTCAGTGACATTCTCCTGCCTTCTTTAATACTTATGCCTGACTGCTACAGGTCTTCTCTCACACAATCCATCCACCTCTTTGCTGGATGCCTTGTTTCCTCTTGCCTTCTTCCTGACTGTCCCAAATCTCCTTCAGTAGATTGTCTTATATATTTTTTTTTTTGCACATATGCCCTGAACCACCATAATCTGTTTTTTTTTCACCTTTTCTGCAGTTGGGAGCTTCTATGGCTTATGCTCTAATATCCGCAGTTCTTCATCTGCCCCACAGCACCTTACCACCCATCTCAGGCACTTAATCGCCATCACCTCTACCTTCCCTAACTGCTCTGCCTTTACTGCCCAGGTTTCCATACCATACAGTAGTACTGGTCATACCCCTGTTTTGTACACCTTATTTGGCAGTCTTATTTCATATACTACACCTGACACTGTGCCAGTTAACTGCAGCTCCTCTGATTCTAGCTTTGACCTCCTTATTCAGACTTCCCTTCTCCTCAACCACCCCTCACAAGATACTTGAAGCTGTTAAACTGTTCCAGTATTTTCCCTTCCATCTCAATTCTTTGCTTCTTCTGAACTCTACCATTTTCTGCCATTACAACTGTTTTATCTGTACTCAGTTTCATCCCATGTCCCTTCAGTTTTGCATTCCATTCCTTTGCTGAAGTTCATGCCACATCATCTGCATAGAGCAACTTTGCTGATCTGTCCCCCTCTGACCTGTTTGCTAACATAGCCCATCACCAGTATGAACAACAGTGGGCTCAGAGCTGAACCCTGGTGCACTCCCACTCCCACTGGGAACCCCTCTACCCCTCTGTGAGACAGAATGCTATTCATACTGAAGTCATTGGGTCCTTGTACTTAGCTTATTCCAAGCATACTCTGATTCAAAAAATAATCTGCATATGTGAGATACTTATTTTTACTAAAAATCAAAGGGTTCAAGAGATAATACATAACTGTATGATTGGGCTTAAATGTTGAATGCAGGACAGTTAGTTGCAAATTGGATAAATCATTGATTAGAGAGAGAGAGACAGAGAGACAGAGAGAGAGAGACAAATAATTTTATATGGAATTAGAAATGATAAATGAAGGGGCAAACAATTAAGGGAAGCATTTTTGTAATCTACCAGTCCAGACTATGTAATAGAAACTGATGAACTCAGGATTACCTGATGAAAGCACTCAATCTGCAATTTCTGTAACTGAGTGTCACTCGTGGGCCAAATAAACAGAAATTTTATTGGCACAGTGTTGGTTTTCTGGTTTTATGTATTTATTTATTTAGGATAGTAGCTTTCTTCAAGAGTCAAAAAGACAGCAGGGAAGGCTAAAGATAATTCACATCAGGGATGCAGACCTGGAATGGGATGGAGTGACAGTGCTGATAACATGGAAACAGCAGCAATTTCCTTTAGGAATACAAGTAAAAACAAAAGGATAGTCTAATTCCTGAACTCTGCAAAGAAGGTGGTAATATCAGAGAAATGCCTTCTAAAGAGACTAATAGAGAATCATTGTGTGTTTATATCCAAGCATTTGCTGTGTAAGTGTTCCACTACAAATTATTCGCTTCAGTTTTTACGTAGACTATTTCCCCAGTTTCCAAAATAATCTGTAAAGCAATGTGGATGGCCTGTGCCATCCTACAGCATGGCTACAATACTGCAATACACCCCCCCCCCGAATTACATCATAAGATGGGGCAGAGAGCTCCACAGATCATCAGACACACATTTAATTGGATCTGTTATTACTTGCATAATCTGATGACTGTCAAACCTGCCATTTAACTTTTAATATATTCCAAAACTTTATGCCCCCAAGTAACACCTGTATGTCACCCATAACACTGTGTGCGTGTATGACAGAGAGAGATTTCTCATGCAAGCATTGTTGTAGGCAGTGTTACACTGCTGGCAAGCTATGAAGCTGTGCTAAATAAGCACAGCAGGAAAACATAAAAAAGAAAGGAAGTTTGGAGCCATTCTTGGTGTATGCAGGGGATGGCTGGTATGAAGGAGCAGTGCACATAAACACTTTCCCCAATCCTTGTTTGTGTCTTTCGGCTTTTCCCGGTTAGGGGTCGCTACAGCGGAACTCCAGTCCGCTAATGATTGGTAGTGGATTTTTACGTACCGGGTTACCAGCCCTGACGCATAACCTTCAATGAAGGCACGCCCCATTCACGTATGCCTCCACACAGAAGACGCTCTAGCTGAGAATCGAATGGGACAACATCTTGCTATGAGGCGACAACGCTACCGCAGCACCACAGTATAGAGCTCCATCTGGATGTTGGAAATAGTACTGCAGTGCCAGCATACAGGTGGCAATGTGCCAATTCCACAACCCCCCTACAGACCTTAATGAGTTACACCACTAGAAGTTTTAAATTGATGTTCAACTCCAACATAACGTTTCAGACTGCTGAGGTGTAGGGAGCATAGCGCTGTGAATCCTCATTTGTCTATGTGGCTTGAGAACACCCAGAGCCCTGATTTTTGAATGTGGTGTGTCCTAAATTAGGAAGACAGGCAGTGAAAGTTTCAGACCAAGAGAGTTTCACTCATCTAGTACAGGAAAGTAAAGGAAGAGTAAAATACAATACACCATGTTTAGCAAGGACAGGAGTTCATTAGACTTACATATAGCTAACACAGACCATGCCATTAAATAGTTCACCATGATAGAGGAGTAAAATGGCTCCCTATTGAAATTTCAGTACATGAAATGCCAAATGTCAACATGTCGAAAAAAAAAAGACCAAAACTGCAGGATAAGAGTGAATTTCAAACATCTTCTCTTTTAACCTTGTTTTTTGCACCCCTTGATGTGGGGGGCAACCCCCACACCCCCAAACTTATATATACTAACTCTGAGATCACCATACCATGGAAAAAAGGGAATGCAATATGGGAAATAACAATCTCAGATTTAGGATATCTAAGTGGATTTTTTCAGCAATTCAGTCTCTGTGTATTGGGACTCTGTCTAGTGAGTCCTGAGATTTCAAATGGTTACCGAGTAGAGACAGATGAAAATAAAACCAAAGTGGGAGGTATTAAAAATTGGCAACTACAAGCTGGAAAGAACTTTCTTAGAAATGCATGACTGCAAAGAGGTACAGAAAACATACAGCTTGTGGGTAAACGTGAAAAGAAGCTTGCAAACATCTATGGAAATCAGGATAGAAAAAAGGGGCAAAACAGAAAGAAAGTGGAGATCAATGAGGTTGAGCATGCAAAGGACAGGGAATTCTGCAAATCAGATAAGAAAGGAGAAGATGGTTAGCAGAAGCATGAAGAAAGAAAAAAGCTACAGGTGAGATTAAAAAGGGATAAATGACTAGAAGGAATAAAAAGATGTGAGAAAAGATTCTGTAGAACTGCAGGGAAAAGAAGGAAAGTTAGAATGGAAACGCATAGACTAAGAAGGGGAAAGGAGTCAGTGCAGACAGGGAAAAGGCAACATTTCTTTGTGAAGTCTTCACTTCCATCTTTAGCTTCGGAGAGAAGAAGGGACAAAAGGAAGGGCAAGTGACAAGAGAGTTATGCGCTCATCAAAGCCATAGGAAAACCAACTCATGTACACTGCTCAAACAGCATACCTATACACATCCTAAAGCAAATTAAAAGGTTTATTTACAGATTTCATGGCAGAATTCTTTTCATTCAGCTGCTGAGTTGTATCAGCATTCCAAGCAGACCACATTAGTGCCGTAATGAGGGGCAAGGGATTACCCAAGTAACTCAGACTAATTTGTCTGATATCTGTAGCAGAGAAGCACAGTGGCTCAGTGGTAAGGTATCTGTCTCATAGCTCTGGGATTCAGAATTCAGTCCTGACTTCCAGAGACAGTCTGTGTGGAATTCACATGTTCTCCCCAAATACATGGGTGTTCCTCAGGTACTCTAGCTTCTATTACCTTAGAAACACACTGGTTGATTGGCTACATTAGCAAATGATAAAAAATAATGTGATAATAAAAAGACTAGTTGTATTCATGCAAAACAACCTGTGGGATAAGAACTAAAATGTATTTTTGCAAAGGGGGTAATGTCAACCTGATCCAGTTATTACAGTTAGTGGGTTATACTGGAACTTGACAAAGGAAATCTAGCAAGTGTGGTAATCACTGATTTCAGTAAAGCCTTTGATTCTGTTCTATACAAGAGTGTAATAAGCAAACAACTAAAGGTACTTAGTAGGATGGAAGTTATGCAAATGAGTAGAAAGATGACTTTGTAAAGAAAGCCAAACAGTAGCAGTTAGGGAACCATATCAAAGAAAATGGAGGATATAAATAGCGCTCCACAGGTCTTCATGTCAGATGTTATGACAGTCATTAAGAACAACTTATTCGCAAATAACATGAAGATAGGAAGCACAGTAGAGGATGGGGAAGAGCAGCCTTCAAAGGGACCAGAGGAGACAGGTATAGTGGGCTGAGAAGAGACAGGTGTTGCTTAATGTAGGAAAGTGTAAAGTACTGCAGGTGGGCTCAAAGTATCCTGGAGTGACAGAGCATGAAAAACATCCTGGAGTGAGAACAACAGCAGAAGTGAACCTCTAGGCACAGATTGAGGAGGTTGCACCCAAGGGCATTTAAGACCACAGGGTATATCTTTTTGGGAAATAGACTCCAGATGCAGGAAGGTTATATTATCCCTGTACAGAGTAATTTCAGGGCCATATCTGGTTTACTGTGGACAGTCTTAATGCCTGCATTAAGGGAAAAGAAAGGGAGAGCAACCTGCATGAAAGGGTGCAGAGAAAGGGTATCTAAGATACTAAAGGGTAAAAGGAGGGCACTGTAATGGGTTCACTATTTATTTTTAATATCAAGGTAGGAAGAAGTCCTGAATTATTAAATATGCATATTGCTGCAGGCTTGGTGATATAGTCATATCTTGTATAGTTGCAGGGGTGGTATATCAAGAGTTAGATGAAATACAGTTCTGGTGTAACTATAGTAGGCTGTCTTTTAGTATTAAAAAATGTACCACAGTCAGATTTGAGGAAAAAAGGATCTTGATGCTGACTAGAGAATAGAGAGGGTAACTGTTGAAAACTGATTACAATATTATAGATAGTGGCAATATTAATGGAAAGTCAAATTAACTTCACCAAGGTATTGTCACAATAGTCAGAAAGGTTTATGGAACTGACCATATGATAACATGATACTCCAACCAGTGTACGAAAAAGAAAAAGCCAGCATTCAGAGGCAAACATTGTTTATTTCTTCCCTTCTTTCAGACCGGTTTCAGTATCAAACCTTCTTCAGTGATCCATGAAGAAATTGTGAAAACTTACACTGGTGGGAACACCAAAGGATCTGGTTGAAAGTGTGACAGAGCAAATATTGGCTGTCTGTCACCATCTTGTTTCTGAGTGTTACATTTCCAGTCATGTCATGGCCACTTCCTTGTCTGACACAACTGACAACTGAGACTTAGGGATCGCTCTTGAGTTATAGTGTTATAGTGTGTGTGTGTGTGTGTGTGTGTGTGTGTGTGTGTGTGTGTGTGTGTTCTGTTTTGGAATATTTTGACAATATTGCTTTTTTAAATTTCAAAAGTGAAAAAGATAGTGATTTCATTAGTTATTTGCATGTTATCTTAACAGAGAACAGACATGTTTCTAGATGTGAGTCCTCTGTATTTTTGACAGATAAATAATTTGTTACATTTTAAGAGCTATCACACTTGGAATCAAAAGAATATAGTCAAAGAGCAAATTATTCAGACATCCCATCTTGTAGCAGATAAGAACTTTTTTTATTAAAGAAATATATACTCTTAAATGTTTTTGGATTGGGGTTACCCAGATTACCTCACAGATAAGACAAGGAATGAGGTAATTCAGAATAATATGACTACATTTCAACCATTAATTAATTATCCAATGAATGTAAGTGAGATTAGGAAGGACAACCAAGGCTATTCTAGAGCCATGGTTGCAAATTTTAACAGTAATATGGGGGAAATTAAGGATATTCTGTGCAAACATTGAAATAATGTATTTGAGCCCTTTAACTTAAACAGGTGTAGCCTACAAAACTGTATTAAAGAAAGGAAGGAATTTAAAACAGTATTTAAAAAAGTGGCATAATCTGTCATATGACAACAAAATGATGGTTAAATGAAAAACATGGAAAATGTATGCAATATAGGTTCATTTATGAATCAACTAACATAACTGTGTCAAATTACCCAAGAGTATTGACAAATGTGTAATACTAGGGAGTGGTATACTTAGCTCAAGGTTTGTCGTGGTCTGCATTTTACATTAGAAAAACTGAGGGGGCATTATGAAAAAAGATATATAAGCACACTCATGCAATAAGAAGAGAGAATTAAAATGCATTGAGTAAACATGCTGCTAAATGTAACAATTTTAAGAAGTTTTTGTTTTTTCTTTTAGAAAAGGTACCCAATTGTGAGTGATGGGGTAGCTGGAAGGCATATCTTGAAAGAGAAGAGTTGTATTGACAGGTGTTGCTTGATGCTACAAATGCCCCAGGTATCAATGATATGTTGTCCATTAATAGCCTTTTAATTCAAAGAGGGGCTAAATTATGGACTCACTTTTGGTGAGATGTTATAAAGTAACAAGTAGTTGTACTTGATAAATGTAATATTTTATATAGTTTTAATATATTTTTACATTGTTCTAATTAATATTTTTGATGGAATGGGTATTATATTAAATAATTTGTAAACAATTTATTAATATGGAGTGTGGAACTCCTAGGTGATTGGATGGATTTGATCTTGTTATCTGCAAGTTGTTTTTTAAAGTTGTTAGTGTGAATTATTTTATTATTCTGAAGAAGTTTCTATTATAAGCATGAACAAAAAATTCTTAACTATTTTAAACAAAGAGGACACTGTGACATCCTTTTACATAAGCATTTGTTTTTGGTTTATACTGAATAAAGTGTATTCATTTTATTTTCAGACTATCTGTACTTCTTTTTGGAATTTTTGATTATTTGTTATAATCCTTGCAAGTGGCTCTATGCTGCTAAGAATAAACTGGGAGATTCCCAGCTACAGGGGGATATGGCCTGGGAGTTGTTTGAAGTCTTAGACCATGAGGAGTTCAATGAACAATATAATTTTGGATATGGTGCTGATCAGTTGGAGAGGTCAGGTTTTTCCATCTGAAGGTCAACAGTTATCATTGATCCTACAGCTTTGTGGTTTAAAGTTTGGGTATGATAACATAAAAAGATGGAATGGAATTCTAGGAGAGTTGATGATTACCTGTGGGAGTAGGAAACGGTGGGAGAAAGTGACTGAGTAAACAAGATAACAGAATGGATCAGAGACACAATACAAGACTTTGAAGAAAGACTGAAGGAAGGTGAAACAAGACAAAAGAAAGAAGAGGCAAATGGAACTACAAAGGAAGCCATTGCTGATGAATAGGGCAAAATTCAGGGCATAGAGGGCAAACAAGAAGTGTAAGGGAGGGAGTAGGGAGATGAAAGTGGACAATAGAGGAAACAGAGAACAAATGCAAAGAGAAGGGCAATAGAGGATGTGAAAGAAGAGTTTCCAGCAGGGGTCATGATGGGAAACAAAGAAAGAAGGTAGGACAGGCTTTACTGGGCTGAGCAAAGATGGACTGGCAATCACAGAAGACTGGGAAAAGAAGCGGTACTGCATGGATAGCTCACTGCAGTCTTTACAAAGAAAAACAAGAGAGGAGTGCCATGCTAGGATGGAGGTGAAGACAGTGAGTTGAGCAGTGGAAAGATATCTGGATAAACAGGAAGGTAGTTGAAAGGGAACTGACCTACCCAGAAGGACAAAGCAGAGGGACAAAGGGTTTCCTCTCACGGCCATCAAAAATCTGGTCAATATGCTAGCAGATGCGCTATAAGAAGTTTTCAAAAGGTCACTTGTCAGTGTGGAATCGCCTGAAGACTCCGGTAATATAACTGTAGTACCTCTTGTAGACAGACAGAATAAGAAGAATACAGGGAATGAATCCTGAGGAAAAGGTGGGCTGCTTTCCTAGAAAAGAGCAATCTCCAAGACAGCAGCATGCGTTAATGGCAAAAAAGAAGCTGTCATACCAGACAAACCTGAAGCAGTTTTACAACTGGCTATAGGAGAACTTGGCAAGGGAGTACTGGTAAACATGGTCTTCAGCAAGGCCTTTGACTTACTCCCATACAGAAGGCTTCTTGAAAAATTGGAAGAGCTAAAAGATAAGATAAAAAATAGGGAAGTGTATTGCTGTATGGTTAAATGGTAGCAGTCAGATGGTTATGGAGAGAGGGACAATGTGAGAAATAAGGGAAGTAACTAGTGGAGTGTTGTAGGAGTTATTACTAGGTCCATTACTCTTCACTGTATTTACTTCAGATTTATCTGAAGAAAAATAGAACAGCATCATCCTTTGCTGATGAAGAAAAGCTAGGGGCAGCAATAGAATATAGAAAGAATAGTCTAAGGAAGAATTTAGAAGGGTGTACAAGTGAACTGAAAGGTAAATGTTGACGATTAGTATAGTGGAGTGGAACTTTGGCCTACAGAGCAAGAGAAGGAGATCATAATACTGATTTCACTTAGGCCATGCACAATACAGTGAGATGGTGATGGCACTAGCCAACAGAATGCTGGGGTTTATTTTCAAGGAAGGTAGGGTCTGAAAGTAAAAGGGATAATGCCCCCAGCGTACTTAGCCCTCATAAGGGCATATCTTAAATAATCTGTGCACCATACAAGACAGGGAAATTAAGTTATTAGAAGGAGTCAAGATGAATGCTACCCAAAAAGTGTTTGGGATGAAGGGGAAAGCATGTGACCAAAAACTAGATGAGAATGTGAGGGGGTCATTGGTGTTTTGCCTTACTCTGCAAAGTTGTGTCACCCAGAATATTGTTGTGTAAGTTGGGGAGCACAGTCCCACCATACCTAGGACCAGCTTTCTTATTTTTTAGGGAAAAAAAATAGTTTTGATAATTATCCTATACAATGAGCTTGTACTTGATGATCGATTAGGAAGGAAAGACAAACATTGTCTTCCATTGTGAGACAGACATTGAATTTAGTAAACATTATATGTTTATAATAAAATCAAGTGAGGCTGGGATCCAAGGAGAAAAAGAAATAAATCACAAAAAAATGTTGTTATATTATCTGTAAAGGAATTTATTGATGACAAAGGGGATTTACTCCTACATATATATTACTCCTTCTGTATGTTGCACGTAGCACTGACTTTATTTAGCTATTTATTCTTTGTTTATTTGTTTGCTTGTTTGTTAGTATGAGGGAAGAGTGGGCTGATCCAAAATGGCTCCCCTCAGCTATGGGCCCATAAGTTACATCCTCAGCAAAATGTAAATCATGGTACAACGTAAATGGTAAATATTGCTAATAAACTGTACAGTATGGCAGAGCATAATTAGCATACATTCATTAATACTGTGAATGGTAAATTTACACTAGAAACTGTAGTAGGTTAATTACTAACATAAGACAAAGCACTGGGAGTCTAAAACATATGTAATATTTTAATTTTTATATTAGGAGAGCCTACTTGACTGGCACAATATATTGAATAGTTAGTTTTCCCTCTCTCTGACTCCCACATTTTTTGGCACATCTCTTAACAGTGGGATGACTGAGTCAGGAGATCTTCTCCTTTTTCCCTTATGTTTTGGAGTCCCTCATATCTTTTGCCCATGGACTTTTTTGAGTATTGTCAGGTATGGGTAGTATGGGCAAATTCAATCTGAGGCAGTCCTAAGGAGTGAGGGATTATAGGGAGAGGAGGCAGGGCTGAAGTCTTTGGAATGTGGCCAGTCTCAGATCCAAGTTGAATCCAATAACTCATAGGTTGAACCAGACAAAAAGCAACAACATGGATCTATCATTACAGAAAGTAGATAATTTTCATTTAGCATACTTATGGAGTTGTTTCATTATTATCCAGAACAATATGGATGTGGTTTTCAGTATTAATCCATTACATTTAAAACGCCTGTCACTGGCCACATGATAGTGTGTATTGTCTCTGTCCCTAGTTATCTACTGCAAGGTCCAGACTTTAATGTTTTTGGCAAGTAGTGCATGTGTAATGGATATTTCTCAACACCTGCTATCACTAATAACAAATGAAAATTTATTTCTTAAACAGTGGCACTCCTATTCCAAGAGTTGAATATACAGAAGAAGAAATCAAGACTTGGGGCACTGTGTTTAGGGAACTCACAAAACTCTATCCAACTCATGCCTGCAAGGAGTACCAAAAAAACCTTCCCTTGTTGACCAAGTATTGTGGATATAGGGAAAACAATGTTCCACAGTTAGAAGATGTTTCTGCGTTTCTGAAAGGTAATGCTCATTTTCATTTAATTTTAGGTTGTTTCACAGATTCAAAAGTTATCTGACAGAATTACTTCATGATGATGAGTTAAGCATATGAATTCGAGAGGCTGCCTCACAGCTAGGAGCTGAAAACTGCACTACTTTATTTTTACCAACGATTCCTAAAAAGTCTTTTAGCTAAAAGTTAAAGGACTTAAAACACAGCTATAATACCTGCTAAGGGTGGGAATTATGCAGGAGTTTATTACAGTCTAGCCAGATTGAATCCTTCAGGAAAAGCCAGCTGAATAAAATGCAGAGGTTTGTTGGAGTAAATCCTGCATGGTTCCCATCTGGGTAGATATTACACTGATTATACCATGTCAAAAGTCTAAATGTTTAAATTTTGGCTGATACTGGTTTTACAGTATTTGAGAAGTGAGCATGAAAAACTGCATGCTTTATAGAAATTGAGCATTCTGAAATTTAAACAGAAACAAAGTTGTCAGAAAAGAGAAGATGGACATAACCAGTTGGACTATTCAATAATGTTATCATTTCACTTAATTGTAAACTGCTTAAATCATATGAACTTTTGACTAATTTACCTTATTCAAGTTGTATTGCTAGAAGGTGACATTTTTCCCTTGGTTAATAGTATTTTTCAGCAATGTGATTATTTTATTATAGACTGTTTAAATCATATGGAGTTTGTTAATTTTCCTTATTCAAGTTGTTACTGGTATGTTAACATTTTCCTTTGTGTTAGCAAAATATTTGTGCTGATTCTTTTTTTGGCTCATATGGTCTTCAGTAATCCTACATTTGTTTTCATTGTCTGTGAAGTATGTTTTCTTGAGATGTGTCTATGAGACGTGCTGGGAATTATGCATTGTGCAACTAACCCAGGACTTAATATCAACCTCCCACGTCATCTATGTTTTCAAGTAATTTCTATTGCAAGCAACTCTCAAGATGATATAACCATGAGATTGCATTGGAATGCAACAAGTCATGCTACACTTCTGCTGCATCAGACTGGACTGCAAATGCGCTAAAACGATAAAAATTGAATTGCAGCAATACCCTATCTAGTGTAAGCATTCACTGGCATTGTGTTAATTTGTATGGAGTTTAAATGTGTACATGTTGTAATCATTCAGTATAGTCAAAGGAAAACAAAATAAACATTAAACAATGTGATGGTGCACCAAGGGAAGCCAAAAGTCACTGCAATTCTTATCTGGGATACCATCTGACATACTCTAGGCTCTGAACAAACATCAAATATGCAAGACACGTACATATATAAATGTACTGTTTTTGAGCAGAAGCCCTTCAAGATAGCATTTTAGCCATTGTTTTGAAAAAGTAATCTAAAATGACTGACTTTTAGAGACAGCATTTTAAGGGTTTAGGTTAGTCATATAAAACATTATGTCACTGTAGATTTTAAATATATTCTTGGTAATTTCATTAACTGAGCAGGAATAATTGACTAAGTCTACAAGAGACTGCTCAGCACAAAGAAAGAGGTGATTGTTTAGAAATCCGGTCATATCTAGGGGACTACTGCAGTTTTCTAATAATGGAGAAGAATTGAACATGCTTGGAGATATTTGGCAAAGTAACGTTGAGCAGCAGTTGAGATATTTGGCATAATGGTGTTGAATACCATTTATCAGACACCTGAGCAGTGCAATGGCACTGGTTATTGGCCTAAAAGCTGAGTTAGCTAAGATATTGCTAAAATGTTTCAATTTACCATATGTGAGACTATTCTGAAGATGTTTTATTTTAGACATTTTGAAGAACAGGGTATTGGTACAGAACATTCCTTAAATCAAACAAGTATATAATTTTGAATTCATTTTAGTATTTCAGAATTTCTAGAAAATTAACTTATTCTAGCTCTGATAAACATCATACTGATTGTCACAATACTGAAAAATTTGCTTCAATCACCAAATTTTAAACTCAGTACATCTCTTTCTTGAATAAACTACAGTGACCAAGAGGCATCAATAAACTTTTAAATTCTCATTTATACTTTTTTTGTAAGACAATATTCACAACATCTGCCCTTCTTATTCCAATGCCTTTTAACCATAGATCATTCTCAACTTTCTCTCTGCAATCATTAAATCAAATCAATCTGATGATGCTTTTCACTGATGTTATGAATGAAAGCTTTAGAACTCTAACCTCTAAACATGTATAACTAATTTGAAGAAATGCCCCTAGAACCACATGGTCTCTTTTAAGTCCTGTCCAAGTAAAATTACCTAAACAATCTCCATTCATCAGCAGCAAACATTACACCAGGTCACTGCTACAAGTCCGTCTCTGAAGTACTCTGCATTAATGAGGCTATATACTAGTTGCATCAATTACTTTTATGCCTTTCACCAACATAACATTTCTTTGCTTAAAAACTATTTTCTTATGCATATTAGAATTATCAACCTCCAGGCCATGATCTGTTCCTTCTTATCACACCTAACCTTTTATGAAATGTTTCAGTGTTTTTTTTTTCATTTGCTTAGTAATTAATAGGCAGATCAAGCCTGTCTTATAACAAAAACGATTATACAATACAAAATACCAACCACATTTTGCACAGTATTGTCAAACATTTTTTGCAAACATATTAATCAGACTACTCTTGCATACATAAGAACTAAGTTGCACAGGTATTAACTTGAATAGTGATTTAGTTAACATAATAGCACTATATATTGTTTATTCTTCAGATTTTGGGTTCTTATAAGAGGGTAGCATCCATGGAGAGAGATCAAAGAGGTTCAAATAATATTGTAGCAGAAACATCAATTCTTTATAATAATTACTTCATTGTGCTTAACTTAAGCTCTTCATTTTGTTTCATATTCTTTCCTTCCTTTTACCTCTGTAAGTGCATCACTTTTTGGTATCATAATATTTATGATTCAATATGCTTGCTTCATAAATTCAATATTATCTTTACTTATTTGTACAGCCTCCTAGCTAATGTGTTTTCTCTTAGACTATATTACTAATGTCAAACATCCCTTCCACCAGAGCACTCAGCAGAGAATTCATCAGAAGTAAGGTCTTCAGTCTCAAATAACTGAGACTTGTCTCCCTGAAATAAAACTAAATAGTTTTTTTGAGGCACTCCTTTTCAACCACCCTACATAGCTAGATATTCCACACACTCATCTTACTTAAATATGTTAGTGCCATGATTGTGCAACCTTAAGGAAAGGAGCAAAGCCATAAAAGGTAAGCACAGTACACAATCAAATTGCAGTCATTGCCTCTTGTTCTGATGTCAGATGTGATGACATCACTAGAGCTTGATCATGGCTGAAGGATGTTGCACAGAGATTGCTATTTTACACAGGGTAGCAATGTTTAGCTTGGACAAAATATGTTCTACTATATAAGTACCAATATCTTGCCAGGCAACAGTATTGCTATAAAATGTCTTCAATGTTATAAGCAAACTGGAAAGACGGTGTAGAACTGAAAAGGTATGAAAACTCACAAAAACAGAGAAAAAAAAGAAAGATATCCCAAAATAGTCAATGATAAGATCTAGAATTATGTAATTGCATTGGAGGAGTTGTTTTTAAATTAATGTTTTCCATATTTAGGAGAGACAGTCTAACAGAAAATGAGCAGAGTGTAATGCTCTTCATAAATGAAATCATGACACCAGCAATGTTATAAGGAACTGTGTGTTTGCGTGTGTGTGTGTTTCTGCGCACGTGTCCATGTGCGTGTGTCTGTGTGCATGTGTTTGCATGAGGTAAATGTGGAAAACCAGGCAATTAAGAAAAAACAAAATGAAAAAAAATGGCAATCTGAGAAGTGAAGGAGACATAGCATTTGAATATGAATGCAAAAACGATGATCAGTAGATGAAGCAGAATAAAAATGTAACAGTGTACTGGGGAACAAAACTGAAAGGACAAAGGAAGAAAAAGCTATACCAAAGAACATAAATGATTAATGTGAAGGTCTCCAAAAATAACTTGTTTGAAGGGGTTGACATATTAAAGGATAGTACCTATATTGAAAGAAGTGTCTTAATTCAGATGTTAAGCTGAAGGTAATGTAACTTCTAGCTACATATGTGCTATTATTAATGAATGACATTAAGTTACCTCAGAGGATTAAGAGTTGATAAACTAGTCCTTGTGGTACAGGAGCTGATTTCCTCAGCATCTGTTTGCCCACTTTTTGACTTTGAGCAAATGACTTAATCAGATACTGTTTTGGGTCAATAGGGACTTTGGGCTAGGCTCCATAATGGTGTCTTTGTATGCCTAGTAGCTACCTATGAACCTAAACAGAAAAAGTTTATGAGGATTAGAAATGACCACATTTTTCAAGTTCATAAAAGAGAAAGCAAGGACATAGTGAGATATTTAAAAGCATTTAGACTAGTAGTAGTAGTGGTAGGAAGTTGGTGCTATATAACAAACTCTGCCGGAGTAGAGGCCAATCGGACTTTATTTAAGCAAATGTGTTGCAAGGCAGTATGCATATAGCCTACCTAGGGTAAACAAAGATAGCAACAGACAGGAAGGCATATGAATTATCAAGGAAAGCAGAAGATGCACTGGGTTAGTGCAGGTGCAAAAAGGAGTATGATGCAGAATGAATCAAAAGTTATAGCTATGAATAGAGTAGGATACGGGCAGAGAACAAGGCATTCACATCTTGAAGGAATAAGGGATAATCTACTAAGTAATGTCAACAGTTTAGATGGGAACTTTGGCAAGAATCAGACAGTGATGCAAAAGTATGGCAGAATAATAGGGAAAATGATGAAAGGGACTGGTGTATGCCAGTCTCATCATATCTGTTGTGCAGGCAGATAAGTTCAGGGCTGCAGCCTGAATTAGACAAAGCATACATTGTAAGGTGCTTGAAAAAGAAGTAGGGCACAGAAAAATGGAACCTTGAAGACCATCAAAATTTAGCAACCTGGCAGTCAAATAGTGAGCGAGTGACATGCCTCTCAATCTGCAGCTATCAAAAATCTGGACAAGCACTCTTTAAATGTAGATACATCTAAGAAAAAAAAACACCTGGACAGATAATTTGCATGAAATTTGCTTAACTATTTTAACTTCAACAACTTCCAGAAGGATTGAGGCTACCACCACTCAGAAACACGTTTTAAGAATGGAGTGACAAAATGGCAGAAAATATAAGCAGAACAATCATTTTACTTAGATTAAGGTTAGACTATTAGTCACTGGTAAGAAAGCAAAGCCGTAATTTCTCCAAAATGTGTATACACAGACACACAATCAAACCTACAAGGAAATATATAGAACTTTCTATAGAATGCCCGCAGAAAATGGAAAACAAAAAAATCTGCCCTCAGTTTAGAAGAAAACAAGCTAAGAGAAGAGTTGCTTGATTTAATAGAAATAAACATATTAAGATCAATGAAAGAAATAGACTGCAGAAAGTAAAAAAAACTCAAAGTCAGAAGTTTGATAAAACAAATGAACACAGTAATTAAGACTGTCCATAGAGCTCCATGCGATATAACAGAAGTAAACAGGATATATTACTGTGCAGCTAAATTAATAACTGATAAAATTCTACCACAAGAACACAGGGTAGTGAGGGGAAAGGAAGGGGAGAAATCGAATACCATCATGGAAGTATCGAATAGAGAAAACTATAAAGCAATTAAGACAAGAAGTGTCACTGTTAGAGGAATATAGAAGACGGAACAGATCAATAAAATAGTAAGACAGATAGACGTGATAAAAGCAATGTACAGTACTAGAATTGATCAGGCTCTATCATGCACTATAACAAATAAACTAAAAATCTCAGCACAGGTGGAAAAACTTAGAAGATACATAGAAAAATCTAAAGGAAAAGTACAAAATAAGCAGTTTATCGATGACCCAAAAACGTTTTATAGAGAATTGTGAAATAAGGTAAAAGGAATTGAAAGATCACCAAAAAAAAAAAAGAAGAAATAGATACATTTTGGAGAAGGATCTACGTAGATCCTGTGGAACATAACAAAGATGCTAAATGGATAGAAGAAGTAAAAGAAAGAATAAGAAGTATAAAGGTACAGGATATGAAATGTGATGACGTAACAGCCAGGGAGATTGAAATAAAGTTCAGAAAAGCCTCTAATTGGAAAACCCCAGGCCCAGATGCAGTACCTAACTTTTGTCTAAAAGTATTAACATCTTTGCATGAAGATTTAGCCATGAGTAAGAACTAATTCTGAGGATGGAAGCAAGTCAAAAACAACCAAAACCAACAATTGGACTTGCCAGGAGAATCCAAATCAAGGTCTGAAACCACGAGAAGGTTTCGTAATTTGGAGTCACAAATCTTTATTAAAATTCACATAAGCACCAACCAATATGCGTTTTGACTAAAACAAGTCTTCATCAGAATAAAGGTTTATTCTGATGAAGACTTGGTTTTAGAAAAAAACATATTGGTGGTCTGCTATTTGTGAATTTTAATAAAGATTTGTGACTTCAAATTACGAAACCTTCTCATGGTTTCTGACCTTGATTTGGATTCTCCTGGCAAGTCCATGAGTAAGAACTACTTATATGCACACCCCGAACAGACACCAACCTGGCTAACAGAAAAAACAATGCTCCTACCTAAGAATGAACCTGCAAGCTACCCTAAAAATTATAGACCAATAACTTGCCTTCCAACGACTTACAAACTATACACTGGAATTGATGCCAACAGAGTTTATAGTCATTTAGAAGAAAACTCAATTATGGCAGTAGAACAAAAGGGGCCATAAAAGAGTCATATGGAACAAAGGATCATTTGTCGTTAAATAAAGTCATAGTGGAGAACTGTAGAAAAGGGAAGAATCTAAGTATGGCATGGATTGACTACAAAAAAGCATTTGATAGCATCCTACATTCATGGATAAAAGACTGCTTAAAAATGTATAAGATACACCCTACACTGATCGACTACATTACAGTTACCATGGATCAGTGGCACACAACTTTGCAATTAAGCCATGATAAAGGACAAATTATTATCCCAGGGATAAATATTCAAAGGGGGGATATTCCAGGGTGACTCTCTGTCACCACTGCTATTCTGCCTTGCCCCTAACCCATTAAGCTGTCTACTTAGCTTAGGCCATGACTATAATCTGGCTCCTAGAAAACATCTTCTCTTTTTCAATGATTTAAAACTGTATAGCTCATCAGATGAGGAACTGAAAGCACAAATGCAAGTTGTCAAAACCTTTTCAGATGATATAAGAATGTCATTTGGTCTTGATAAATGTGCAAAAGCAACCTTTAAAGCGGGAAAACTGCAGCACCAGGAAAACATCAGTCTAGGACAAGAATGTGATATAAAAGAACTTGAGCAAGAGGGAATGTATAAATATTTGGGACTTGATGAAGGATCAGCAATAAAATATGAACTAATGCGAATAAAACTTAATAAGGAATACTTTAGAAGTCTTAAATTAATCCTGAAAACAGTGTTGACATCTAGGAACAAAATCCAGGCTATAAACCAGTTTGCTCTTCCTGTCCTAACTTACAGTTTTAGAGTGATTGACTGGCCCCAAAACATGTTGGATAGATTAGATAGGAAAACAAGAAGGGTGCTTCATGCTCACCCAATGATTTATAAAAATCAGTGCATACCAAGATTCGTTGTTGCCCGTTCGATTCTCAGTTAGAGCGTCTTCTGTGTGGCGACATGCGTGAATGGGCGTTCCTTCGTTGAAGGTTGTGCATTAGGCTTGGCAAGCCAGCACGTAAAAATCTACTGCCAATCATTAGCGGACCGGAGTTCCGCTGTGGCGAACCCTAACCGGGAAAAAGCCGAAAGACACAAAGTGCATACCAAGATTATATATTCCTCATTCCGAAGGAGGGATGGGCCTCCTTGAAATTGATTACATGTATAGATTTGCAGTCATGGGACTCCACACATCTGCTGACCTCACAAGACCCAAATGTAGTGAAAGTTTTGAAACATGAGGAGAATAAATCTAAGATGACTTCTCTACTTAATCTAGCAGAAGCATATCGGCGTCAAGCAGGAATGGAAGTCAAACCAGAAGTAGATAGAAATCATGCAGCAACTGAAGGTGCCAAAAAAAAGAAAGAATATAAGGTGAAGGATCAGATGAGAAGGCAAGAAATGTGGAAAATGCATTAATATAGTTGTAAGTGTAGAAAACTTCTGGAAGAATCTCATGTTGATCAGGAACGAATGCAGGAATGGTTAAGGAGAGGCAAATTCAAACCAAGAGATGAAAGGTTAATATTGGTGGCCCAAGATAATGGGCTGTGTACACATTGGTTTACAAAGTCCATTGAACATGTGGGAGAAACAAACAAATGTAGGTTTTGTAAAACTGAACTGGAAACACTCGCACACCTCATTGCTAGTTGTGACATATTAATGGCAGAAGGACTGTGTACGGAAAGGCATAATAATGTGCCAAGACTGTTGCACTGGAGATTGTGTAAACATTATGGTATTGAAGTAGCTAAAAAACACTAGAAACATGAGCCACAAAGCATCACATGGGATCATCTATTACCAACAGTTCAAAAGATAACTGCTAGAAAACCAGATATAGTGGTCCATGAGAAGACAAAAGTAGGATTGATTACTGAGATCTCCACACCCAGTGACTTCAGTGTCTTGTGTACAAAGTCATAAAATATCAGGATTTGCAGGCAGAAATGAGAGCAAAGTGGAAGAAAGATATACAGACAGTTTCAATAGTAATAATAGCAATGGGGCTTATAAAAAAGACTCTACTATCGTATTTAGATATGTTACCAATACATGTAACTCCATATGAATTGCAGAAGGAGTCATTGCTGGGCAGATTATGAGTGCTGCGATGAGCACTTCTGGCTGACAATCAAAGGTTGAAAAAATACTAATCTCATGAACTTTAATTGTACTTTGACTTAGGAATGGGGTCTATTCCCACCATGGTATTAGAAACCCAAAAGATTTGGAGACATTACAAAAGGGAGAAACCTACAATGGAAAAAAAAAGTAAGTGTAAAAAATAGAATTCTTGAAAGGACACTACTGATTTAAGGGCAAAGGAATGTGAGTTTTATTAGAATATCCATCCTAGAGAAGATTGGCTGTGTGGAGGAGAAATGAGAGTTTGATGGCCAGCTGTCTCTTCAGGGAGATGACAATTGATCTAGGCATTGCAGTGTAGGAAGCCAAACAATAAGCTTCCTTTTAGTGTATATGTTGTTACTGATACATGAGCCAAGAGATCGATTCACACCAAACCTAAATGGCCTGCCTATAGTTTCACAGCCTTATTGCCCACAGCTTCCCAGGGTAACTCTCAAAAATGTATAAAGGATAATATTTCATGGCAGGCAATCCAGTCTTATGTTGTGGCAGTACTCATTGATATAGGTAAGCCTATATAACAGTGGGGGACAAAAAGATGGACCCAAAAGAATTGCTTATATAAAAAGGAATGGTGAACATCTGTCAGAGTAATCAGTGTAGGGTTAAAGCTCAAGTTCAGAATGAGGTCTAGGGGTGGAACTACTACCACTGCACCTGGAAGTAAAGACAACTTAAAAGTACACTTCAACCAGAGGAAAGGTCTCAAACATTTTTAGTAGTTCTGGACTCAAGATCAAAACTGACCAGATTTGAGAGAAGGTGGAGTCTGAGAGTAAAATAAAAAATAAAACTTTGACAGAAATTAGTCAGTGGGAGTTGGAAGCTCTGAAAAACAATCTACTCAGGACCGGATTGGTGGGTGGGATTAGGTGGATTATATACAAGTTCAGAAATAAATTTTTTCAAGACTGAGTTTCATTTTAGGAGCAGATCAAAGATCTGACAGTAAAAATACCCCAAGGTGACTGGTCCTCGGTTCAGGCATGTCATCTGATCAGACTGCAAGTCAAGGATGCGAAAGCTGTTCTCATATTTAGGGAAGGTAGATTAGCACTAAAGATCAGTTAGATTAAATTCTGACTGCTGAATTCAGATATTCAGGGACCAAGAACAGTCAATAGTAAATGTGAAATAAACAAATGAAGCATGCTTTCCAGTATTGTTTGCTGTTATGCAATTGTTGTCATAGACTAATCTTCTAGGAAAGTGCAGCTAAAAACTATTAATTACCTTTTCTTCCACATCATTGCAAGATACTTAAGAATCCATAAACCATGCACCTGTGTGAAAAACACTTCAAGATTATGTATCACATCTAAAGAATTATTCCAATGAAAGTGTACCCAAACACTTCCTTGAGTATCAAGGCTAGTCTAAAATGGAATTAATAATTTTAAAGTCAGTTTATAAACAGCTTTGAGAGGAACACATATACTTGCTTATGCAACTTCTTAACACAGTAGTACAGAATGGCATTATAATTCATACATTAAGAGCTAACTTAATATCTGGTTCAATCCAGGAAAACAAGAAAAAACAGCCACAAGGTACCAAAATGAGACCAATAACCAATAGACCAGAAGTTAATCTGTCAATTTACCTCAGACCCACATCTGATGAAGTGTTTGAAATGAAAATGCTGTATTTTAATTGTCTGCGTTTATGTGTTTACTTTGCATTTTGTGCACATACTAAATCGGTTTTAAAAGGCTTCCAGCTGGCTTCTGTTCTATTGGTACCTTGGATTTGGTTACTGGTTCAATCCAGCTTATTGTGTCCTGTAAATACAAGTTTAAACTTTTGAAAGATAAATGAAACATTTTACATTTAAGTCATGCAGCTATTCTTTATCTGCAAACACATCTGAAGACTGAAAAGGGATTTGAAGAGGATAATCAGTGGCTGATTATATTGCCACTACAATTTAATATACACTTATTAATTAATACTCAGGTGTAAACTCTGATTTTCAGATGTAAACAACATAACACACTATTGTCTGATTACAGTTCTCATAGCATTAATAAAATATTAATATCAATAGAATATGCTGAAACCTGGCACATAGGAACCACATTAAATGTTACCAGCGGTACAACCTGGAAAATTTTGAATGCCAAGAATGGATTGCTGGTTCACCTTTTAGTATGATACAAGATTTGTATTTGTATGTTGCACTGATTTCCCTAACCCATGTTTTTTCAGTATAGACTTGCCAGATATATATATAGGTAAATAAGACACACACCTAGGCACCCAGAAGGAATGATTAACTGAATAATTCTGAGTCTCTTTATGGGTTATTCATGTTCACGTAGATTATTCTAGTATCAAGACAACTTATTATGGAAAGTTTCTACCAATTAATTTAATATCAAGTTTCAGACTCCATTCATTTCATGTGTTGTGTGCCTTAGTATTTCACATCAAACACGCTGCCCATTTCTTGAACACCTAAACCAGCCAGTTGCTAGAAGAGAAAACACCAGGTGGCACACAATGGCCAGCAAAGACCATTGTTGGCAGATATGTCCATAAAAAAAGTAATCGATACAGAAAAATAGACTTACTGAACACTATACCTTAAAGTCTGATAGAGTAAATATACAATTCTTTAAATAACGAATGTTAAGTTGTCTATCTCGCCTTCATTCTTGCTGGATGGGTTCGGAGCCGACCTCGGCTCCGACTCGGCCACTCTAAAAGCTCGAGAGTTGGTTCCACCGGCTCGAGGCTCCCCTTATATCCCACAATGCTAGGCGAGAGTTACCTCAGATCTCGTTTGCCGCTACAGCTTCGAGGTTGGTTTTTCTACCGGTTCCTGGTAAGTACTATTTCTTAGTGAAATCAGTCTTTAAAAACCCCTTTTAATTTAATATATTTACTTAGTTTAGTGTAGTTAGAAAACTTTTTATACCTTCCCAAAAAATTTTCCGTTTTTTTCCCTCAAGAACCTTAGGTTCTTCCCTTGGGCCTATTGGCCTTTCCTTCCCTAGTGGAGTGTGTGTGCATTATTTTATTAAAATTCTAGCACTGTTTTTTATTATAAGTTAATTTTGACAGGGTGTAACTAGTGTGTCTGTGTGCGTGTTTGTGTACACCTGTTTAAACAAAATGTCTAAAGAAGCAAAGGTCTCCGGATTCAAGAAGTGTGATGCGTGCTGTCAGAAAATGTCTCTGACAGACGCTCACACTTCTTGTGTCTATTGTCTGGGGCCTTTGCACCTGCAGGACTCCTGTGCTGTGTGCCATGGCTTCAGCCCCAGGGTCCTGCAGGAAAGAAAGAATAAATTGATTCTTAGAGGCTTACTCAAGCCAGAGGATTCCCTGTCTGTTTCAACAGGGAAGCCCTCTAAGGCATCTAGGTCTTCGGCTCCGGTTACTGAGCCGAGACCTAAGGTTTCTCAACCTTTGCCTTCATCGGCTCCGGCTGGAGCCGATAAGTCTCAGTCCACAGTTTCTGTGGCCCCCTCGGCTCGGCCGGAGCCGAGGTAGAAGTTCCCGTGTCGGCTCCGACCAGACCTTCGGAGCCGACAACTAGGAAGAGGTCCAGGTCACCATCTCTTGGCTCCGTTCATTCAGCTCCAGGATCTCCCCTGCTGTCTGAACGGAGCCAAAGATCTCATTCCTCTAGGTCATCGAGGCTATCGGATCATGACCTTCAGAGGGTAGTGAGTCGACTACTTAAGTCCGAGGCACTGGCCCAGATGCTTCAGAGCCCGACTCATCAGTCGATGCCTGCCCCGGTCCTTCAACATATTCCTCCTTCGACTCTCTTGAGCTCGGGCGGGTCGTCGGAACCGAGACTGTGGTTGCGTCGGAGCCGATACAATTGTCTTCGGCTCCGTCGTCGGCTCCGTTTTCTTCTTTGGAAGAATCTCGGCGCCGGACTTCCCTCGTCGGCTCCGAGGGGGTGAGTGGCATCGGACCCTTGTCCGACCCCTCTCCCTCTCGGTGCTTGGCTGGTGAGTTTGGCTCCGACATCGCCTCGGAGCCATCACTGTCGGTGCCGAGGGGTTCTTAGCTTCGGGCGGGGACCTCTGGCTCTGCCTGACAGGGGTGCGTTCGAGGTCATGCGGAGTGTGTTAGAGCCTGGCTCTACTCCACAGTCGGCTCCGTCCGCCCCTCCCTCTATGGTGCCTCAGGCTAAGTCCACTCACTCCCTCATCCCGGGCCGCAGAGAGCCAGCTCCTCAGGAAACCCCTGTGGGGATTTCATTCTCTTCCGAGGCCTCTCCTGATTTGGCAGAAGAGCCCCCTCGGAAGAGGAAGTGTAAGAGGAAACACATTGACTCACCTGAGTCCATCACGTCAGACACAGATTTGGATGATTCTGAGGATTCCCCCCGTTCCCCTTCTGAAGATGTCTCTTTTGCAGACATTCTGGAGATCCTGAAACAGAGGGGAAATTGGCCAGCCCTCAACCCTTCGGAGGACGAATCTGTGTATCTTGAGGCGTTTGGCTCTCGTCCTTCCACCTCCTGGGTGTCCCCCTTGACCCCCTCATGCAGGTGGTTGCTAAGAAGGCATGGACGGCTCCTGATTCAGTGGACCCCACTCCCAGGAGACCCTCTAAGTTCATAACAGCTCCAGCAGACAAACAATTTTTAACAAAAGGAGTCTCTGTGGATGCTATGGTGGTAGCTGCTGCCACTAAGAAGGAGCTAGCTGATCCTTCAGTACCTGTCCATCCACCTAACAAGGAATCTAGGTCCATGGATAGGTGCGGAAGCGGATGTTCTCGTCAGCGACATTTACCATGCGTTAAGCTGAACTACTTGTGCCATTTTACTCGTCTTCAAAGGGACTTGATCAAGGAAGCGAGTGAAATGTTAAAGGACCCTACAGCTGCGGGTTTCCAAGATAAGATGAACACACAGCTGGCTACCCTTAATTCCATAACCAACTCCTCCATGCGCCTTCTTTCTTACGCGGCTGATGGAGCGAGCAGAGCCGCAGGAACAGGTGTGGCCTTACGTAGGCATGCCTGGATGCGGCTATGCAATTTTGCGGACCCCTTCAAGACGTCTTTCACGAACTCCCCGTTTGATGGATCATCCCTCTTTGGTCCTCAAGTGAAAGAAACCTTGACTAGGTGCGAGACTGATGGCAAAACCCTTTCTGCCATCGGAGTCCATTTTTCTACTCCTTCCAGGCCTTACCCCAAAGGCCAGAAAGGTGGAAAGATGTGGTTCCGTAAACAAACTCAAGGGACTTCGCCTGGCGACAGAGTCGTTTTCCCGCCAGAGGCAGAGGCGGGAATAACAATGGTAGACGTCGCCCTAGGGGCAGGGGGGGTCCGCAGAACCAAGGCAATCGGGAAGCCTTCCCTGACAAGCCCTTTCAGCATCCCTGAGGTGTTGCCCGACTGCCCATCTTCGGAGGCAGTCGGGGGAAGATTGTCACTGTACCCAGAAGCCTGGCTATCCCTGACTCAAGACAAATGGGTACAGTCCATCATTTCTGAAGGCTATTCTATCCCCTTTCTTCGCTTTCCAAAGCAGTCAAAAATCCCTTCCAGATGTTCCACCCGCTCAAAGGGATTTAGCAGTTTTGGAAATTTCAAAACTGCTTGCAAAAAGAGCAATTCAGCCAGTTCCAGCAGACCAGCAAGGATCCGGAATCTACTCAAGGTTCTTTTTAGTTCCAAAGAAAACAGGGGACTGGAGACCAATTTTGGATCTCAGCGTCTTGAACAAATCAGTCAAGAAAACAAGATTTCGGATGGTCACGCTGCAATCCATCCTTCCCCTTTTGGGCAAAGGAAACTGGATGTGCTCTATAGACCTTCGGGATGCGTGCTATCACATAAAGATGAACAGGCGCTCCAGAAGATTCCTCCGCTTCAGGCTGGGAACCAGTCATTTTCAGTTCAGGGCCCTGCCCTTTGGTCTCACCACTGCCCCCTGGGTGTTTACCAAATGCATGGCAGTGGTAGCTTCTCATCTGAGACGACAAGGATTCCAGGTGTTTCCATATTTGGATGACTGGCTCCTTACAGCTCCCACCAAGCATCTCCTTCTGATGGCCAGAGATTACACTTTTCGCGTTTGTCAAAAGCTGGGTATTTCAATAAATTGCGAAAAGTCTGTTTTGTCGCCTTGTCGTACTATTACCTACATAGGCGCAAATCTAGATACAATAAACATGTCTGCAAGGCTAACACATCAGAGAATATCAGACATTCACAAATTGGTATCACTCCTTCTCAACAACAACAGAATCAAAGCCAGGTTAGTTCTAAAGGTGTTGGGAATTATGGCAGCGGCCATACCTCTGCTTCCATTAGCCAGATACCACATGCGGATCCTTCAGTGGATGCTTTTTACTCAATGGTCATACCAGGAGCTTCCAATGTCTCACACCATTGTGATCACGCAAGCGTGCAAAAAACATCTCATGTGGTGGATGTCTTCCCCCCAGCTCCTGTCCGGAAGACCATTTGTTCCACCTCCTCCAGTTGCTACTCTGACAACGGATGCCTCCCTGATCGGGTGGGGGGGGGGCATTATCAGGGCAGGACAGTCCAGGGCACATGGCAACCAAACGAATGCCACTTGCACATAAATGTTCTGGAGATGAGAGCAGTGCTTTTAGCGTTGCAAGCCCTTCAAGACTCTCTTCCCTTGGGAACAATTGCAATCCAGACAGACAATATGTCTGTAGTGTGGTACATCAACAAACAAGGCGGAACCAGATCATACCCCCTGTGTCGAGAAGCACTCAGACTGTGGCAATGGGCGATTTCTTCTCAGCGTTTTCTGATAGCAACGCACATCCCCGGGAAGTCCAATCATATTGCGGACAAGTTGAGCAGAGCTATACTCATGCCTCACGAGTGGTCTCTGAAAGACTCTGTAGTGAGAGAAATTTTTCTCAAGTGGGGTCAGCCTTGCTGCGATCTTTTTGCTACTCCCCAAAACAGCAAGTGCAGAGAATTTTTCACTCTATTCCCTTTACCAGGCCAACCCAGCAGAGACGCTCTAGTCCAAGTTTGGCCCGGGGACTTCTGTATGCATTTCCTCCTTTCCCACTGATCTCTCAAGTAATACAGAAAGCTATCGCTCAGAAGGCCTCATTGATCCTCATTGCTCCTTACTGGCCTCGACAAGTGTGGTTCCCCTTTCTACATCGTTTTCTCTTGGAGCGACCGTGGAATCTGGACCTAGTTCCAGATCTTTTGATCCATCAGTCGGGTCAGTTTCATCGCTCCCTCCCTTCTCTGAACCTCACTGCTTGGTTCCTCCAGTTCCAACCTTAGCCAGGCTTCCTCAATTATCTCACTCTGTTAGAGATATATTGATAGCTTCCCATAAATCTTCCACTCGAAAGATTTATTTGAGTAAGTGGAAACGCTTCTCATATTGGGCTCAAGGAAAGGACATAGATCCTTTCACCGCTTCCATCCAACTAGTTCTTGATTTTCTAGCTGAACTCTTCCATGCAGGTTCATCTCCCTCTACACTTAAAGTTCAATTGGCAGCTATTTCTAATTTTCATGTGGGTATTTCTGAATCTGCCCTAATGTCCCACAAACTCTGCAAAGCCTTTTTGAAAGGAGTTTTTCTTCTCAGACCTCCTATAAGAAATCCTCCTTCTCCTTGGGACCTAAATTTAGTTCTTGCTTCTTTGATTCTTTCCCCTTTCGAACCTGCAGCTTCCTGTTCTTTAAAATTATTGTCATGGAAAACTCTTTTTCTGGTAGCTATTACATCAGCTAGAAGAGTTTCAGAACTTCAAGCACTCAGCTGTCGTCCTCCTTATCTTTTGTTTCATAAGGACAGAGTATCCTTACGAACTAACCCATCCTTTTTGCCTAAAGTGGTATCGGCATCAAATCTGAATCAATCCATTGATCTACCAGTCTTTTTTCCAGAATACTCCAATAGGTCTGAACAAAATTACACTGCCTGGATGTTCACCGTCAATTGAGGTACTACTTGGATAGAACTAAACAGTTCAGAAAATCTGATCAGCTGTTTGTCTCCTATGCGGAGAGCAGAAAGGGACTTTCAGTTTCAAAGGTATCATTATCCAGATGGCTAACATCGTTGATTTCCCTTGTATATGAGATTAGACATCAAAAGCTGCCTGATAAACCTAAGGCTCATTCCACCAGAGCTTTGGCTACTTCTTTAGCTTTCCAAGACAGACTGCCTATTGACACCATTTGTGCAGCGGCTACTTGGGCTACTCCTCACACTTTCATTTCTCATTATAAGTTGGATTTATCTTCTAGGCATAGAGCTAACTTTGGTTCCACTGTTCTCAGGAGTCTGTTCCGTTAGGCCACCCGGGACAAGGTGCTAGGGACGCGGTCCCATCCAGCAAGAATGAAGGCGAGATAGACAACTTAACATATAGAAGTTATGTTCTTACCATAACGTTCCATGTTAGTTGTCTTCTTCTCGCCTTCTTGCGTCCCACCCTCCTTCCCCCTGGCCTGGACAGACCTAGAGGAGTTGTGATTGTGACCTCTCTTTCTACCACCTCTTTCTTAAGACATATGCTGTTGGGCATATTTCCTGGGTCAGGATGTAGGTCACCCTTCTTCCTTCCTGTGGTTAGAGGTGGACTCTGTTTATAGTTATACTGTTACTATATAAGCTGGGGTTAGCTTACAAACGAGATCTGAGGTAACTCTCGCCTAGCATTGTGGGATATAAGGGGAGCCTCGAGCCGGTGGAACCAACTCTCGAGCTTTTAGAGTGGCAGTCGGGCCGAGGTGGCTCGAACCCATCCAGCAAGAAGAAGGCGAGAAGAAGACAACTAACATGGAACGTTATGGTACGAACATAACTTCTATTTTCTAACTACTGTATATATGTCAAATTGCATATAATTTGTGCAGCATAAAACCTGTTAGGACAAACAGATATATTCAAAGCATGAAACAAACTGGTACATTTCTACTTGATAAGGAATATATTCAAAGCATGAAACAAACTGGTACATTTCTACATGATAAGGAATATATTCAAAGCATGAAACAAACTGGTACATTTCTACTCGATAAGGAATATATTCAAAGCATGAACCAAACTGGTACATTCCTAGTGGATAAGGAATATATGCAAAGCATGAAACAAACTGGTACATTCCTAGTGGATAAGGAACATATTCAAAGCATGAAACAAACTGGTACATTCCTAGTGGATAAGGAACATATTCAAAGCATAAAACAAACTGGTACATTTCTAGTGAATAAGGAATGTATTCAAAGCATGAACCAAACTGGTACATTACTAGTGGATATGGAATATATTCAAAGCATGAAACAAACTGGTACATTCCTAGTGAATAAGGAATATATTCAAAGCATGAACCAAACTGGTACATTTCTAGTGGATATGGAATATATTCAAAGTATGAAACAAACTGGTACATTCCCAGTGAATAAGGAATATATTCAAAGCATGAAACAAAATGGCACATTCCTAGAGGATAAGGAACATGACCAGAGCAGGATGTGAAGCTCCAGTACCTTGCAAAAATGTCAGCCACACATTTCTGAAACCTTTTCCTTAGAACAGCTGACCATATCCACATTTTATTAACAGCTATGCAACTATTCCCAGAAGCTTAGCATTAGAAATGGATTGGAATGAAAAACACATGACCTTGCTTTTTCCTTTTTAACTCCTTTCACTCCTAACAAGTACAACTCTCACTGTTTCTTACATTATACTTTAGGTGATTTTTAGATAGTATTCATGAACTTTTTTTTTTTTTTTTTGCATGTTTAATTGTAAATAAGCAGTCATATTATTCCTGTTATTTAGTAAATCTATTTTAAGTAGTGACTGACCTGACTTCTAGTAAAATGATTTTATACTGTGATTTTTCTCCCTGCCACTGCTGTTAGCCTAACATGATTGCAGTTTCTTAGACTTGTCCTTCTCTCCTCTTCTTGGACAAAGTTGCCATGTTTAATTCCTTCCAAACTTCAAATACTGCAACTCTGGCTGGTGCTCTATTGAAGAGCTCCATCACAAAGCAGCATCCACAATCTGTTTGCCTTATCTTTTTTCAGGAAGTGCTCTCTGTAGATGATCCCCTCCCTAGTCTGCTACCTTTTTACTGCATTCCACACTGTGCCTTACTTCCTTCCGAGAAAGGCACCCTCCCATCTGAAGTGAAGTAGCCTGATCTTGTGGCTTCCGATACATCCATACTCAGCCATAGTCAGCCATTTTAGGGTAGTCTACCTTTCATCTCTTCTACAGTACACCTAAAGAAGACTTTGGTGTCCCTCAATGCTAAGTTGAGGAGGAAAATTAAAAGGAAAAAGGTAATTTTTTTGATCTAGCACTCCTTCCCTCTTAAGGGGAGGAGTAGCAGGTCCTGATGTACTTCCACTTTACTGCCAGCCCTCACATTTATGTCAAGAGCAAAAAAAAAAAAAAATCAACAACAGATCTCCTGATTGCACCCCTAGCACCTTACTCCCAGGGCAGTGGCCCCTTCATGCCACCCAAGATATGCTTCTGCTTTGTTGCCTTTGCCACCATTCTTCTCCCCTTCTGCCAGCTTCTCATTTGACTTTGCCTTTGCTTCTGTCATCTTCTTTTATACCCTTTGCATACATTGCTACATTGTGCTTCCTGCAAGACCCACTTCCAGCTCTCCAATGTCCTCTCTTTTGCCGTAGTCACCAGTGTCATGGTTCCAAGTACTCACATTGGTCTTTTCTTCTCATTCTATCTTCACCTATTCCCTTTTCTACTGAGTAAAAATTCAATTTTTGATATATATCCTGTATCTTACCTTCTGAAGCCCCTCAGTTTGCCTCCAACCTACTACTCATCCTTGACCATTTCCACTTTATCAACAGCTTTAAAAATTCACATAATTGTCTTTGTGTTTCACTTCTTTTCCTACTCCAATCTAAATCACACACAAAGGCATGATCACTGCTGGCAATGATACCATAAGCGAGGTATCCTTGGCCTCATCAGTTTAACTTCTGGCAGCATCTAAAACTCTATCCTTTCTGGTATAGTTAGACACCAAATGGTTGAGCTCTTCACGGTACAAGTCTTCAGTTACCTCACACTACCTCTGTACTCTGACAGTTACAATCTCACATTCAGCTCATAGCAGATTCAGATTATCAAAGAATATAATTATTTTCTTCCTATAAGCCATGAAAGAGAAACTACAGTAACTTACTAAGTATATGTCTCAGGAAAGAGTGAAAATGCCCACATTTTAAAACATTTTATGCATGACATGTTGGAAACTTCAAGCAAAACACAACATTGAAAATATGCCTTTTTTCTGAAAACAACAATAAAAAGAAAGAAAGTAAGAAAGAAAAAGAAAAATATGGATGAGGATAACAGAGAACTATTTGAAGACTTTGTTTAAACAGTTGAAAGTAAATGCAACATTTTTTTGCTTACTTTGTGCAGTAAAGAGGTGGCTCTCTTTTGTAAAGTTATTGCAGTTTGGTCTGCTGCAGTAATCAGAATATAGGCACTATTGATAGCTGTTGCAATATTTATGCAGCTAAATCTTACCAGGAAAAAGAATGAGTAGTAGTAGTGGTAGTAACAGTAGTAGCAGCAGCAGTATCAGTAGTTGAAGCAGCAGTAGCAGCAGTAGTAATAGTAGTGGCAGCAGTAGCAGTACTAGTAGTGGTAGCAGCAGTAGTAATAGCAGTAGCAGCAGCAGCAGCAGCAACAATAGTAGTAGCAGTAGTAGTCAAAGCAGCAGGAGTAGTAGTATTAATAGTAGCAGTAGCAGTAGTAATAGCAGTAGCAGCAGCAGCAACAGTAGTAGTAACAGTAGTAGTAGTCATAACAGCAGAAGTAGCAGTATTAATAGCAGCAGCAGTAATAGCAGTAGCAAGTAGTGCTGCAAAATGAAGTGATAAGACAAATAATGCTCTAGGTTCCTTTTTCATTCCCTCTATGAATGCATGCCATTATTGTCCATAAACAAGAGCTTCATTATTCACAGAATAAGCAAGTTTCATTATGGCAAACAAAGTGCTGATGCTTTCGTGTACAGTCATTGTTGCATAAATACCTATAAACAAGATATTAAACAATATAATGTAAATGTTTATAGAGAGAACATTGAATTTATTAGATACAAGTGTACCATAAACACATTTACACATATACAAAACACAAACACACACACACACACACACACACACACACACACACACACACACACACACACACACACACACACAAACACACACACACACACACACACACACATCTTTTCCAGAGCCTAGGCTGGCAATGCACTGAGCAATGGAGATGAAGATGATTGACTTAACAAATAAGTACTTTCCTTCCTGTCTCTGACCTCAAGTCACTCATGGTCATGGCTCTAGTGATGTCATTAAATCTGACATCAGGGCAAGAGGCATGGGTGGATGATGTGATGGTCAGTGAGGAGAAAGAAGTGTACACAAGAAAGAACAATGAATAGGTCAAGCTTTGGGTAGGAAAAAGATAATAGTATTAATGGGAAACATCAACCTCCTAAAAACATAGTGCCATATTTTGTAGCCACGTTAACAAGAGACAATGAAATGTTGGAGGCATTAGATAAGAAGAATTAATTCCGTTACAAAAGTAAAGTACAAGATACATTAAAATACTACACAATATACTTAACATGGATGGTGTAGGTTCAAAACTTAGAAGTTAGATTACCCCAGCCAAGTGATCATGCAATAATCTTGTTCTATCTGGGCATGAGAGCAACAGCTAAAGAAAACAATAGTGTGTGGTGACAGAAAAGCAGACTGCATTAAGCAAGGACAACTTTATAAAGATAAGATGGAAAAATAAAGGCAATCACATGAAACAAACAATCTGGGGATGAATATAAATAGGAGTATGCAACAGCTATGAAAAACTGATTAGGAAAAAGAAAGAAGAAAAAAGTAAATGTGATTCAACACAGAGGTTAAGGAGGAAGTCCATGCAAATAAAATACATTCCATGAGTTATAGCAGAGAAAGAAGAGAAGAGCTGTATAGACATAAGTACAATGAAACCAGAAAAGGGATAATAAAAGAGATCTAGGAGAATGAATAAAGACGGTATGAAATTATTTTTATTATACATGGAGGAAAGAGGGAAAGTAAATAAAGCAGCAGAGACAAATCAAAACGGGGAAATAGGACACCAAGGATGGAGAAGGTCAACAGTTCTCATTGAATTATTGCTTTTACCTTCAAAAAGAGAAGGAAGAGTGCAGCCATGGGAGAAGTGAAAGGAAAGACATCTTGTTTTGCCCATTGCAGGTGGTAGGATGGAGAAGCCTTGGAAGAGATCAAATATCTTGGGATGTCATTCATGAAGGAAAGTAGACATCATTAGGAGACCAACCAGTAGATGGATGTAGTAGTGACAGCAGTACTGCAGATGTTGTATGGGAGTTTGGTGGTAAAGTGAGAAATTAGTCATGGCACAATAAAACTAAATAAACTCTCAGTTTATTGGTCCAAATATGTTCCTATACTCACATGAGGTCATAAGCTTTGTGCAATGACTGAGAGGATGAAGTCATGGGAAAAGTTATCAGAAATTAGGTTCTTTCACTAGGTAGTTGGTTTTACTCTCTGTAATGGAGCAAAGAGCTCAACAGTTTGGAGGGAACTTGGAGTATAACCACTCCTCCATGTCGAGATGAGTCAGTTGAGGTGGCTTGTAAACCTAGTGAAGATGCTCAATGAGCATCTTTTATGCTAGGTGTACTAGGTCCAGTCCACTGGGAGGAGGCCCTGAGTCAGACCCAGGACACATTGAAGAGATTATATCCTTCAGCTGACCTGTATCTCCTGAAAATCTCACAAAAGAGCTGAATATTGCTGCTGTAGACACCAAATTCTGGTGTACTGTGCTCAACTTGCTATTACTGTGACTGTCACTGGAGAAGTAGTTTCAAAAATGAATGGATGGATAAATGGAGGATCTTCCAGACAGTCACACCACTTAAACAAAGGAAACTCAGTGAGATAAAGGAGGATATATAAAGCATAGGGTCCAAGTCATCATATCTCTCAGAATCTTAAAGAATCTGGCAAGTATACTTACAGCTCTTCTGACAGAACTGTTTAACCAGTTATTCAGCAAAAACAAAGATGCAGTGGATTTGAAGGAGAACGTGATGGTCTTATTTTATAAGGCAGCAGCTGGAGGTGACCCAGAAAATTATGAACAAATAAAGCCATATCTAAGAAGCATGAGCAGTCAGGGAGAAGCTATCAAGGAAAACACAGGCTGGGTCCCTGAAGAAAAACCTGCATGGTAATCAGCAACTTGGGTATGTGGACAGCAGTTCGGATCAGTCCAACCTTATTCTGGCACTTATCAAAAGAAACCTGTTTTACCCTGCTTTCATTAAAGCCATTGACTCCATCACTCACAGAAGGCCGATAGGAAAGCTGAAGGAATTTGGAGTAGAAGAGAGGTTGGCTAAATTGGTAGAATGGTGACTGGCTGGCATGAAGCAAAGAACAGTAGTTAGGAAAATGTTTTGAAGAAAGAAAAGTGGTTAGTGTGGTTTCAGTGGTTTTCAGTCATAGAGCCAATGTTCTTTGAAATCTTTGTTTATGGGTGACACAGATATATATATATATATATATATATATATATATATATATATATATATATATATATATATATATATATATATATATATATATATATATATTGGCCAAATGCACAAGAATGAAATATCATATTACCGAAGACCAAAAGACCAAGACGAGAACTCAAAAATTTCATATAAAAGAATGACCACATAGCCAACAAGTTTCCCATGTTAACTAACCACTGGGTCAACAAGGGGAAATTTACCCTTTTCCCCACTATACTGTGATCCTGTTGTAGGTATATTTAGTTAGGGGGTGTGGTGGGGCAGCTCCCCACATTGGTGGGTGTGGGGAGCATAGCCCCCCACTTGGGTGGGTTGGAGATGGTGCAGTATATTTTCCATTAGTTTGTGGCACAGTGGTTAATTACCATGGGAAACTTGTTGGCTATGTGATTGTTCATTTACCAGACATTTTGGAGTTGTTTTCTCAGTCTTTCTTTGGTAATGTGATATTTTCTTTTTGTGAAGTAGATCCATATATATATATATATATATATATATATATAAATATAACAAAATAAATGATCAGTTTCAAAGAATATCAAATGTGAACTGGGTAAATACACCATAGGAGTGGGCCACAACCCAGTCACTGCATGAACTTTGATTTTCTAACTCCAGGATCAAACCATAGCCTATACAATTTGGATGTATCCCTTACTCATTTTAAATAACAAGGTACTGTAGGATTGCCTAGTTTCCACTCAATTACTTGTCTAACTCATAACACTGACAAGTACCTATTCTCTAAGTCTAAAACAAGCAAGATAGGAGCACTTCAGGCAAATAGCAAGTATTCACTAAAATCACAGAATCTGGCTGAAGAGGTAACACTTTGATAGTAAAATAAAATGAAAAAATATGTAACAAAAGATGAGCACGTTTGCACTAGTAAGCAATGCTTCTTCAGATCTAAAATTCATCAGACCAAGTAGGTGTATATACACATTAAGTAACCAATCAATGTTTTAACAATTTTAATTTAAGCACAGGTTTTAAAGGCACAAAGTCATTTAACCTTTTTTTCCTTATGTGCAGCAAATCTGAGAATCCATTTTGTCTCTAACATCTCTGTCTGAACTTTAACATCTCCCCCTCTATCTGTGACAAGTAACTTTTCAATAACCATAAATTTTAACCTGTGTCCTGCCCCCTTCCTTAACAACATGCTTTGCTAAAGCAGTCTTCATGTCTTGCCTATTAATATTGTAAAGGTGTTCCCTGATTCAGTCTCTAAGGCATCTGTTAGTTTTTCCCACATAGTAACAACTACAGGTTTGACAGATAGCAAGATATACTAAATTCTGTGTGCTACAATTTGCAAATAAGTTAAACTCAAAAACCCTATGGGAAATTAGGTGTACAAATAAACAATCAGTACTAATATATCGACAAACATTACATCCATTACAGGGAAAAGTCCCTTTCTTCTTACTTATTCTGTTACTCAAATCATCCTTTATATTTAATGGTTTATAGCAGAGCAGTTTCTTAAGTGAAGGGGCATTCTTGAACACAAAACACAGTTGAGGATCAAGCACATTCCTACATTTATTGTCAGACATCAGAATACCTCTTTGTTTTTTAACTATTTCACACACTGGAGCTACATCACTGGAATAAGTCAAACACATCCTAAGTCCATTCTCAGAGTTGACTCTATAATTGTCAGATTCCATATTGGTGGTGTCAAAGAATGATCTGGCTCTATCTTGTCTACAAGCAACCACATAATTTTGATTCTGTAAAATATCAGAGTCACAGTATCCTCTTTGTCTACTCTAAACTCTTCGGTTAAGACATCAAAAGCCTCATACATTTCACTGTCTTTAGTATGAGGCTGGGCGTTCCTAAAGAACTGAACCTTCATAGCATTTACTTTAACCCTCTTGGGGTGCAGACTTTTTGCATGTAACTTATCAACCTTGCATGATTTTTTATAAATTGTCATATTTAAACCATTGCCAAAGATAGAGATGGAAAAATCCAGAAAATCTATAGAAGCATTCAAACAGTTATGAGTAAACCTAAGAAAATCAGTTGTTGTATGTAAATAGGCAAAAAACTAATCTAACTGTTCAGTAGAGCCTGCCCAAATAAGAACGCATCATCAACAAAACATAATGTAAAATAAAATGATGAAAAGAGTTGCAGTCATTAAAAACATACTGCTTCTCCCATTGTGTTAGTACTAAATTAGTGTAGCTGTTGGCACAGCTGGTGGCCTGGTGCCCATAGCTATGCCTACATTCTGAATATAATAATCACCTGAAAAATAAAATACGTTTTTACATAAAACAACATCCAATAAGGAACATATTAATTCTATCTTCTGCATAGAATATGCAGAATGTTCATTTAGAAAGCATCTATTCAATCAATCAATATTCAATCCCCACTAGATTTGGAATTACTGTAAAAAGAGAAACAATATTCATAGTGACCAATAAAAAGTCACCATGCAAAGTATTAGTAGACCACTCACCTAGTCTTTTCAGAAAGTGTTTGGTATCCTTCAAAACCATCTCTACAGTATTTACCAAGGAACCTAGTTGTTTTTCAAGAAAAATGGAGAGGGCTCTGTGCCCCAACCTCTCCCAGACACAACTGGTCATATAGGTGGTTTACTGAGGTTTTTATGTAGTCGGGATAAGAGGATGTTCTACTCTAAAGAAATCAAATAGCTCTTTACTTATAGCATGCTCAATAAACAAGTCATGAACAAAATTGTCTAGTCTAGAAATCAACTTATTAATATCAAACTTGGCACATTTAATATATGTCAAGGAATCATTTAACATTAATAGTATACTTGATATATAGTCCCCTAACCGGGAAAAACAGAAAGACAAAGCATACTTGATATATAGTCTCTAGTGTCCATAACAATTCCTCCCCCTTTGTCTGCAGGATGTATATATAGATCTTCTTGTGCGATTAAGCCCCAAACTGCCTTCATATTGTGCTTTATTCAAGTTAAATTATGTATGCAAATGTCTCTTGTAAAAGTAGTCATAAATATCATCCTCACATAGCTTGCTAAAGGCTTCAAGTAGTGGGGGGTTCGCTGGTATAAATTCACTGGGTTTTCTCAAAGAACAAGCTGAAACAATATGTCCTCCAAACATTAATTTCAAAGAAATACTACGAACAAACAACCTAAAATCAAGTAGCACATCAATTAAGTTTGATTTCTGAGTAGGAACAAATGAAAGTCCAAGACTCAAAACTTCACATTCTAACTCATTTAGTACAGCCAATGAAATATTAATGATCAAAACAATTTTATGTTCTGCTGTACTGATGGGACAAGCTCTAATTGATCTGAAATTTGTTGCTTCTTTCAACCTTGTCTGTTTCTGCTTTTGGAATGATCTCTTACTTTCTGCTTTAACAAGTTTGCTGGTTTGGACAACTGCAGCTTTAAAAAAAGGCTGTACCATAGTAGATTATACCTTATTGGAGGCATCCATAACACCAGTAGCAGTGTTACATGATTTAGAAGGACTCAAATTTCTCTGTGCTGAAATATCGGCACTAGCCCACCCATTAGCCTCAGGAGTGGGAGGGTCCAAATGCCTCTCATCAGATCTCAAAGGCTGAAAGTTCTCTGTTACCTGTATAAGCCTAGTAGAGTCAGAGACACACCTCTCATTACCATGTGATGAGGTGGTAGGTCTATTAGAAATGGCCATATCATTAGACTAATTCATGTCATTCTCTCTGTTCCACCCATTTTAAGTAACTCTCGGCCAAGAAAAAATCCTACTCTCTTTAAAGTCTAAAACATTTCTTTACAGTTTCCACTTCTTCATTTCAGTAAAGCGTTTATCATAAGTACAAACATTAGAGAGCAGGTCATCCGATTTCCCTACATATTCAGGAGCATTAAACAATTCATTAGCATATTCCAAATCATGGACTATTTCAGTCTGTAGAGTGTCTTCAGTGGGTCTAAAAAATCTTGCTAACAGCTCCATATACTTATAGCTGGTCTCTAAATTCAAGACCTGCCATTCTGTATTACTCCTTTAAGAGGTTTCTTATTGGTTAATTTCCATTTGAAAATGTATTTAACATGGCTTTTGGGACAGTGCATGCCTATCTGATGAAGTTGTAAGATGAAAACTTAAGGGGAACTGTTTTTACAATGTTGATGTGCTTGATGTGCTTTGTGCTTTTAAACCACTGTGTTCATGTGCATTTCGAACTCTTCCTGATACAATCAGTGACAATCTCCCTACATTGATCCATAGTAACTCAACTCATGCACCTAAATTACATCTACTGCTTCTATAAAATATGTAGCCTAACTATATTCAACCAAGATAGCTTTATATGCTTCCTACCTGTGAATGACCTGCCCTCAAGTACTTGCCACTAGATGAAGCTATAACAAAATTCAAGAGCATACTTTTTGTTATACTCAACAAGCAAGCCCAACTTAGAAGGAAACAAAATTCAATCCTGCCCTCTGTCTGTAAACAAACCGAAGAGCAAATGTGCAACAGAGACAAGGCCTGGAAAACCTGAAATCATCTAGAACCTATCATTTTTCAAGCACCTTTGCAATGCTACCAAAGCTAGTGTCAAAACTAATAAAAAAATTATGATACAACAAATAGCCCACCAAAATAACCCAAAAATGTTCTGAGACTCCCTAAAGAATGTGTTACACCCAGGCAGTACAACTCAACCTAACTCATCCTGAACAAATCTACCTGAAATAATTGCCATCCATTCACCTGAAATAAGCTATCCATTTTAATGAACACTTCATAAAAAGGACTTTCCCTTTTAAGTTACTAACCAGAAAACAACAGACATGGAAAAAGTAGCCAAATCTCAACTCTCGCAGTGTTACCTTAAATCTAACCCCATTATCCAATATTAAGAAATACATATCTAAGCTATAACCCACTAACCTTGCTGCTGATAAACTACCAGCTGAATACTTACAGCTAGCAGCCAATTACATAGCATAGCCTGCCTCCATCCTAATAAATAGATCAATCCAAAAATTTCATGTACCTGCTCTCAGGAAAAAAATCCTACATAGCAGCACTCTATAAAGGAGGGAATTCCACTGAATATTCTAACAATCGACCCATTTCCATTCTGTCTCCATGTTCCAAAATATTAGAGAAATATATCTAAAACTAATTGCTACACTACATTCTTAGCAATGATTTCCTGTCTTCCACACTGTATATATCCCATCCTAAACAAAGCACTACTAGTGTGCTACTCACTTTCACCAACACCATCAACCAATGCAGAAATGACAGCAAACCTGTCGCCTTCCTCTTTTTTGACCTCTCAAAGATCTTGATGCTGCTTCCCACAAAAAACTGCTAGAAAAACATTCTGCCCTTGGACTTTCCCTTTCTACCCTTAGATGTTTTCACAGCTGTTTCACTAACAGGCACCAGCCAGCAAAGGGGAACTCTAGACACTCATCTTTTGTTCATGTTACTGTTGGGTATCTCAGGGATCCATATTAGACCCCCCCTCTTGTTCAACCTGTTCATAAATGATTTGAACAAGTAACCATTCTAGCCTGATCCAAACCACTGCTGATTCTACCCTCATCCGCTCCTCTCACAATGAGTCCACTCTTCAACAACTTGTCCAAGATTCTTCTTCCTCCATCAAATCTTGGCTGACAGTTTTCAACTGTTCCTTAACAGCAAAAAAAAAAATAAAATAAAAACACATACTTCTCTTTCTTCCCAGGTCACAAGCTTCACTCAAAATCATCTTTGCCATCTCTTCATACAGTAACACTCAGATAGAAGTAGTCTCCCAAACAAAGTTGCTAGGGTTTAATACAGATAATGTATTGAAATTCAGCATGCATATACAACAAGCTATTAAAAAAATCATTGTAATCAAGAAATGCTATGCAGATCTAGACATTTTCTCAATCATTATTGCTTCTACCTTTCTCCTCCTTACCCTTTTGTATGCCTCCCAATATTCACCAGCTTCCAAGGTGCAAATAGTCTAAAACTAGAGCGATGCTATTAAAAAAAAAAAAAATCATAAAAATAAATAAATAAATAAATAAATGCAAATTCACAAATAACCAACCCCGTAGGTCTCACCAATATCTCAACTGTCTGGAGCTTCAACATTAACTGGGAAAACTACTCATGTGCCAATACATTTGCCCAACATTTCCTGGAATTCATTAATTCCAATGCCCTGGACCAGCTCGTTCTTACCCCCATTAGAGGTAGCAACATCCTTGACCTGGTCATTACTAACATGGGGGACCATTGCTCTACACCAATAGTCAACTCCTCCCTGGTTAGATCCAACCACAAACTAATCACCTTGGAAATCCACATCCCACCCACCCCCCACAAAGGTAACCACCATGAAAAACTTCTCCAAAGCTAACTTTGGGCTCCTAAAAACAGAGGTGGCTAACTTCCCGGCACCCATGCAAATGGAGAATAGTTGGATGACCACTGAATCATACACCAATGCACTGTACGAACACGTACACAAATGCATGGATCTCGCCATACCCAATAGAACCAAGACGCTCTCCTCCAAAAAAAGGAAGCCAATCTCATGTTCCCCTGCCATAAACAAACTCTACAACAGAAGGAGGAAACTGATGCAGAATAAAGTGAAGTCCCAAGACTAGAAAAACTCCCTTATTGGCCTCAACAAACAATTGACATCCCTCATCAAATCTTCTAAAGATAGCTATGGGAACAGAATTGCAGCAGATAGTAAAGACAACCACAAGGCCTTCTATAGTTATGTAAAGAATCTCCACAGCAATACCCAGATTTGCCCTGAGCTACTACACAATGGTACCTCCTATACCGAGCAAATAGGTATTGCCAATATACTGGCTGACAGATTCAGTGCCAACTTTACCACTCTCTCCCCCCAAAGGACCAATCACAATACCAGTAGACTGCCAGGCACCCAGTATTACTGCTGCACAGGTTAAAACAGCACTGTCCAAGGCCAAGAATACAGCTTCTATGGGACCTGACAATATACCTCGCTGTGTTCTACATGAATTACAGAGTGAACTGGCACCTCACCTGTGTGCTCTGTTCAGTCACAGTCTCACCTCACGCTTTGTCCTTACTGAATGGCACACTGCTACAGTCATCCCTCTCCACAAAGGAGGAGTGACTACAGACCCTGTGAACTATCACCCCATTAGCCTGATGAGTCTGATATGCAAAGCTATGGAATACATCATCATGGACCTAATAAACAAGGATATAGGGAATCTCCAGACTCTGGACCCTACACTGTTTGGTTTAGTGAAGGGTAGATTATGCCTGCTCAACTTGGTCGGCTTCTTTGAGTCAGTCACCAGAGCTGTGGATGAAAGCAAGGTTGTTCATACAGCCTACCTTGATCTGACTAAGGAGTTTGATACCATTCCCCACTCAAGACTCATAGAAAAACTCACTAAGCTAGGCATCAACCCCTATATCACTAGGTGGGTTGCAAACTGGCTCACAGACAGAACCCACAGTGTAAAAGTAGCTGACTCCAAGTCAGACTGCCTACTAGTCACGAGTGGAGTCCCACAGGGTTACGTCCTGGATCCTTTACTTTTTGGTATCTACTTCTCTGAAGTCCAGGCCAACACAAAGGGACTCTTGCTGACAACGTTTGCAGACAATTGCAAGTTGGAGCTATTATTAACTCCCCAAGTGATGTTGACATACTACAGAATGGCCTCACTGAGACCAACGACTGGTGTCAGAACCATGGCCTTGAGCTCAATGCCAAAAAACGTGTTGTCATCCCCTTTCTTGAAAAACCCAGTTTCCATGAATTACCATATCTATGGTAGTCCACTGAACATAGAAGGCGTTATAAGAGATCTGGGAACATAGGTTGACAGCAACCTCTCTTTTGATCACCACATTGACACTGTGGTCAAAATGTGCTTTGATGTGGCACATCTCATTACTAAAGGTTTTGCATCCAGGAAGAAAGAGGTTATTATCTCCCTCTACTCTTCCCTCATTAAGCCAATCATCGAGTACAATGCCCCATTTGGCATGTACCTCACTAGACACCTGCAACAACTGGAGAGGCCACAAAAGTACCTCACAAAGAGGATCCTAGTCCTTAAACACTTGTCCCATATGGACAGACTCAAAAAACGCCACCTATTCTCTGTCTCATATCACCTACTTAGAGGTGATCTCTGCTTGACTTACAAAGCCGTAGTTGACCCAGCTCTGTTAGAAATGCTACATCTAAAGAAATCCCAATCCTTCTACACGACATGCTCCAGAGACCTCAACCTCATTACCACAATCAACAGAACATACTGGAGGAACAGGTTCATAACCCTGTGACTGCCTATGCTATGGAACAGACTTCCCATACATGTCAAGCAGAACACCTCGCTGAACCTCTTCAAGAGAGATCTTGATGAGTGGATGGGAAATAGAAAATTCACCCCAGGGATAACTCCAGTGGCTCTACCCAACAGGGACACTGGGAACTAAGGTCAGGTGGCACGATGCCAGGGTAATCCTATAGCTAAGCTTGTAAAGGCCCCAGGGCCATTAGTCTATTACACACCTATGAACCTGTGAACCTATGAAGTATTCACAGTTTGTTACTGTCCATAACTTAATACCCAATCCTGACAGTTGTCCTAGCCTAAAAACATACCTTCCAGTTGTATAAATATAAGGGCCCCTTTGCTCTCACAAAAGTCAGTAACTCAGCTGGTGAAGCCTTATACTAGACTACCATTTCAAAATCCTGGAACTCAGTCCTTACTACACTCAGACTTATTAACAATCTACCCATGTTCAGACCTGAGCTTAAACAATTTCTGCAGCAACACTGGATCTGTCTGTTCCTCCCCAGGCTGACTTTCTAAATGTCTCTACTAATAACTAACAAAACTCTACAGTCATTTTTCACAATACACTATGATGTCTGATACACAGAATAACACTGTTCTACACTAATTAGTAACACTCTATAGGCATTATTTCCAAAGCACCATGATGTTGTCTGATACACCGAATTACACAGAATTCTAAAAAACTTTGTTGCAATACTTTGCAGCACCAACAGGGTCTGTCGTGAAATGTAACTAATTTAAATGCATATCAAAATGTTTAAGGCCTAATGGCTAATGTGTAATATCTTAATACTGGTTCATAAATACTAGATAACAAGACTTGTACACAATTTCCAGATTTACTACAGAAAATTTAAATGTTTGTTGTATAATGTGTGTGTGAATGTTGTTGATGAGTGTTTATAATGTACTTTAACGCTAATGGAGCTTTCTTCCCAGACCTCCACTTAAAGAGGTTCAATACCCAGCCAGACTTTCCCAGTAAACAAATGCAAATAAATAACAAATTAATAACTAATCAAAGTGAGGAATGCAGAGGATCAAAAAGAAGGGATGGGGTGGTAAGATTGCAAGAAATAAAATTAAAAAAAAGTAGAAGGGGTTACAAACTATGGGAAGGCAGTGAGAAATGGATCAGAAAGAGAGGAGTACATATTCTGATCACCAAGGGGATAAAGGCATTAGAAGAAGAAATAATGAAGACTGAGGAAGGGAGATTGATACTCAATACTTATGAATCAGATAGTGACATTATGGATATTTTATGGGACAAACTGTTGTGAATTTTATTTAAATATTTATTTATTAATAATTGTCTGTGGACCAGAAAATTCCAGATCAGTTTATTCCATTTTCAGTAAAGGATTGGAGAAAAAAGCTCCAAGTTGTAAAAATACAGTTACAAACATAAAACACATTATATGCAATGACAGTAGCACCATACTTTACATAAGACTACAATGGTTAGAAAAAGTTACAAGTTACTGATAGAAAGCACATCATATGTAATGACATAACTAGGTGAAATTACATTGGACAGAAACTCTAAACATCAAAAGATGTAGAATGCAAATTTAGTTCAGAAAGGTTCTATATTTGAGGACTGTCATATCCAAAAACAATAGCTTCACCTTCATATAGAAGATGCAGCATTATTTATGTAATTTATAAACAACAATAAGCAGGTTCAGTAGATCTGGATCAATAAACAGAGGATGTTAATGTATTTAAAGAGATTGTTGTAAAAAATTATTTGAAAATAGTTGGATATTACCTAGTTTTACTGTAGCAGAATTGCATTTCAAATGCTATTTAAATGTTATTCAAATGATAGCCAACCCGGTGGTGTGGATGGATAAAGCCCTGACTACTATCCAGGAGACCAGGGTTTGATTAGCGACCAGGGTGACTGATGGTGCTGGCAGGGAGGATGACCATTGCCTATCCTGAGGGGATGGAGGTGGCTCTTTGCTAGCTATGTCTGCTGCTCCAGTGTCAAGAGGCAGAAATTGCAGGGCACAGAACTTAGGAGCCAGTGCAGAGATGGCTGCATACTGTTGCTGCCCAAGCCAGAGTCAGTGGTCCCTGTCCCACATGTGATAGTGACATTAGTTAGCTTCTCTGGTGGCAGAGAGGGATAAAGCCCTGACTATGGCCCAAGGTTCAGCTGGAGGTTCAGGCATCTGATGGAGCAGCATGGAGTGATGGACTTTACCATCCCTGGTAGGTGGGTGATTCTTTGTGTGTCTTCTGTGACAACCCTGGTCATGGCTGGGGTCATGACACTTGGAGGCATAGGCCAAAGGAAGGAATAGGGTGGAAACAAGGCTGAGCTGACACAGAAGTGAGGCATGGTGATACTTTGCATGTCTCCATTTTATGCCCTTCCCTTGGCCATATTTTTGGAAACTGTGGGAGGGGACTTAAAAGGGTAGGGCATAAAAAAGTACCCCTGCAGAAGACTGAAATGATCAGACCCCCCCAGGATATCTTTAAATTTCACATCAGCCCCATTCCTACAGGAGATAGCTGGGATAAAGGAGGTGGCTGGCAGGCTCAGAGATAGATGTGGGGCAATGGTTAGGGATGATGTGGGAGGAAGAAATAATCTCCAAACAAAAAAAAGAATAAAGGAAATGAAAGTAACTCCCATCCAAAGATGCAAAGCATGCATGGACATGGGAGATAGGTAGGCAGTCCCTACAGTGATGAAGATGCACACATCATCACCATGGTGCTTTTACTGCCAGGATGCCAGTGAGAGCACAAACATCCTTGATATCTGCCCATTTGGTGCTCCCCAGATGTCTTCCTCAATACAGGCTCCCACCCTGGCAGATTTGAAGATGATCCTCACTGCCAGGGAATGAATGGGCCCATGCACCCCCTTGGGAAGGCTCAACACCTGGTTGGCAGAGGGGAGAAAAAGAATACATTAAAATATTTTTCATGTGTCTTAGAGTGTATTTAAATCATAAGTTGTGTTTTCACATTCTCAAAGGTTAAGTACAGATAGACAAGTAGATTGGGCAGGCAAATGGGACAGGGAGTTATAGTGGGAGAGGAGAAGGAGTAGAAATAAAGGAGATTTGTATATTTGATTATATCCATGTTAAGATGGAATGGTATCAAGGGCAAATGACACAAGGAGGTGGAAGTAGAACCCATGGAAATGGTAAAGGCAAGGAAATACAAAATGGGCAGTGAACATGGCAGAGAACTGCTTAAGTAACAAGAAGACAAACACATGTTGGGAAGAAAGTGCTGGGAAGGAATGAAAGTAACAAGGCATGACTAGTGTACTGTAGGGAAAAGACTGAACAGTTAAGAAAGCAAAGGAGTGAGGAAACGTAAACTAGAGGAGGGGCTAAAGAAATTACAGAAGGTAACATGGGTCACTTAAAGAGATGGTGATTTGAGGAAGCAATTGCCTCAAAATGTAAATCAGCAGAGTAAGAAATGAATACAGGTAAGACTATGGCAGAAGTAAGGAGCAGAAATATAGTGTGTTGGGCTAGAGGGGAGAGGGACAATAAGATGTATTAACTGAAAGAAAAAAAATGAAAGCATTTTAGAACAAGAAAAATAATGGATGCAGAGCAACTTTGTAAAGTAGAATAAACTAGGTAGTGGGGAAGTTCTTTCAGGATTTCTTCCAAGAGGCTGTACCAGGTGGTTAGCAAGGAGGATCATAATGGGAAAATACATATGGATGGGATGACCTGGGAGGGTTTGATGTTGAACAGGACTAAATAAAAGTGCTATGGAGGAAAATAGACATAGGTTAAGTGATTGCTGCAAAATGTTCACTCAAAGAGAAGTCGCAGGATCAGATGATTTCTGCTAGAGTTGTTCAGCCTAGTGGGGCTGAATGTGGATTCAGACTTAGCCATATTATTAGAATGAGAAGAAAAATAATTTCCAGCAACATTGCAAGATGCTGTGGCAACAGGGGAAAGCAGATCTGTAAGGCTGTTTTAGGCACATCTCGATGATTAATATAGATGTGAAGAACATTACCAGAGTTTTAGCTTTGAAGTTAGAGATGGTAATCCTGTTAGTGGGTGGGGGGGGCCATATGGGTTTCTTTAAAGAAAAAGTCTGTTTGGATCACAGGAGTGTGTTGGTGGACAATCAAGAATAGATAGAAAGGATAGAGAATCTGTTGGAGGGCTGCTGTTCAACATTAATAAAGTGTGATTCGGTGACCTGAGAGTTAACTTTTAAAGTAATGGATGAAGTCAAGATGTGGAAGGAGTTAATTAATGGGTCACAGCATTATATGCATAGGTAGAATTTATAACTGCAATGAATGAGGTAATATTACAAATGGTCATGATGCGCATCTAAGAATGAAGAATCTGCTTCCACACACCAATATTCTCTGAGTGCATGAAAAGGATGCAGTATGCATGTGAGTCCAGCAATGGATATTTGATTAAGAATGAGTTAAGTACAGAGGTTCACTGTTTCTGTATTTCTTTGCTCAGAAACTTTAGGGAGATTTGGTGTCCCCTTGCTCTGTTCAAGCAGGCTCATAGCTGGAGTTGCTGCCTTAAGGGGAAGAGAATCATTACAATAGTTTCATTCAGCCTTGACATGTTCTAGGCTCTCTGGATTTACACAAATCCTCCAGAGAAAAGACTGTCTAAACTTGCCAGCTGAGACAGTGCACTGTAACAGTAACAGCAAATCATGACATTAGTTTACTTCTGAGTCTCATAAACTTGGTAGTATTTTCCAGTCCTTCTGAGATCTAGCCGACTTACAAATATTAGTCCAGAGCATTGTCTCTGTGTACACCATATTTCATATCTTGAAGTTTTGTCCTTTGGCCTTATTGCTCAGTAGTAGACAATATTAAATATATGTCTTCTTGCAGACAAATAGATTCGGGCTTTATCCTGGCGTATTAACAAGATAGCTAACTTTCTCTTATTAGTGGCCACAATTTTTTTTTCTGTTATTCTGCAACGATGTCCATGCCACATAAAAGTCTTAACCAGTTTTGGGATTTTTTCAGCCAATACAGCAACTCCATTTGAAGAAGGTGGAGTACATAATACATTAGTTTAGGGAGGAACATCAGTTTTAGTTTTTTTTGGGGGGTTTGACAATAATGGCAAGAAAAGTGTTTTCCAGTGGAGTATTACATTCTGTAGTAGATACCAAATGTGACTGAAAAAGCAAAAATGTATTATTTAAGAAAATTATATTTTTTATCAACTATCAACAAAGGGAAAGATGACTGACTTGCCAGAGTTTATTATCGACCTTCATACCCTAGCAAAAATCTACATGACTGGTAGAAGCTTCCAGACAATATGTTTGGGAATAGAAAGCCACACTTCACAATCATTAGTGTAAAAATGTGCGTAAGATTGGTGTTTATTGGGACCCCTAGATGAGAATATTTTCTCTCAGATATGGCACCGAGGCCTATAATACCATAATAATGAATGTGAGAGGGAGCAGGCCTCCTTCACTGCTGCTAAGGTCAAAGGGATAAGATGTGTTGATGTTTCTGCAAATTTGCGCCAAGAAGTATTTACAGGAGTTCATATACATCCACATAGAGGCTATTAATTTTATATTTGCTTATAGCTGACCATGTAAACTGGCAAAAAACTGAGTCAATGGCTGAGCAGAAGTATGAAAAAGATGTTTGATGTAAGTTAGGCTAAGAGATAATGTTCATCCGGTCTCCTTCTCCTGTATTTCCCAAAACCTCTTGACGTGGGGTACATAGCACTCAACTATACAGATTTTTGCAGAATGTCCAGATTTTTGCCTCTGATTTTTGATCTGCACCTTGTGCTTATAAAGTAAACCCTTTAACCATTATGTCAACCTCCACTCTCATTAAAGCTTAATTAGAAGCATGGCAGTTAACATAAAAAGTGCATAGTATATACAGTTATTTTATACCTTTTTTTATAAAATAAGATCTGATGTTGTAAATCTTTATTCATTCCTTACTGTTAGGACTTTGGCTCTGTCCTCGGAACCGACACAGCTGCTACCAAGCTCGTGTCAGCCAAAAACTCTCAGCTAAGACCTAACCACAATGCCCTTCACATAGTCTCTTCAGATCTTGTTTGCCGCATTCCTCGTCAGACGTGCCAAGCCTTCTCTTAAGCTAAGTGTAGTGTTTTTGTGATTTATCTATATAATTACCTTCCTCTGATTAGTTTTCCCTAAAGATTATCTTTTCATCTTTAAATTTATATACTTTCTTTCTAAAACCTACCCTCTACCTTTGGTAGCTCTTTTCATACCATCGTTGGTACTGTCCCTCTCCCCTGCCTTTAGTAGGCCCTTTCCTACCACTTTGTGGTATTTCTCAGTACCATTGTTGGTACTCCTCTTTTTTTCTATCTGTTTAAAAAAAAAAAAAACTCTTCTTCTATAACCTTGCTGTAGCTGTTTTGGGTTATATTGTAGTTTAGGACTATAGTGTTGTTTTCCATGATGTCTGATAAAGTAAAGCTAGGATTTAAACAATGTGATAAGTGCGGGCGTAAAATGCCCAACTCAGATGGTCATGGCCAGTGTGTTTATTGTTTGGGTGTTGACCACATCAATGTATCTTGTGATATTTGTTCTAGCTTCAGCAACTGTACATTGGCTGTGTGTAAGAACAAGCTAATTCTGAAGGGTATGATGAAAACACCCATATCGGAGGATCTTTCTGGGATGGAGATCTCACCACCTCCTAAGCATAAGGATGTGAAGAAACATAAACAGAAATGGAGTCACTCATTTCCGACATCTCCGACCTCCTCAGAACCGAGTTGACACCGGGCTTCTCCCGTGCCATTGGCACTGACTACTTCGACACCAGGCTCCATGTCATCTCCCTTGGTGCTCCCTTTGATTCTGACTACAACCACTGTATCAGATTCGGCACCATCCCCCTCAGTACTGACCTTGGTTTTGACACAGGTTCCGACTACTGTACCTGCATCGGCACCATCTCTGACCACGGTGCCGATGTCTTATACAGCTCCACTGACACCGTCAGTTCTGAAGGTTGAACACCTTCCCAGAACCAAATATTCTCCCTCTTATGACCCCTTTTTTGGACACCAGTTTAGTCCATTTCTTGGCAGACCTGAATCTCCATTGGCAGCTTCCTTCAGATCCACCAGGAGTCTTTCAGAACAAGATGTAGTGAGGGTTGTGGACCAGATTTTGGCAGCTAGAGGATTACCCACCCCTGCTAGGTCTTCCTTCCCAATTGGAATGGAAGCTCTCATGGCATATTCATCTGTATATCCCCCTCTGGCCTCTTCCAAGGTCCCAGAGACTTCGGTACCGATGGCCATCCCGGTGCATTCTGTCTCAGCTCTGACAGCTGAGGCTTCCCTGTTGGCACCGATTACTCTTGCTGCAATGGCTCCTTTGGAACTGGTGCACTCTTGGAGCAGTGATTGGGCTGTCGGCACCATGACTCCTAGTTCGGCACCTATTTTTTCGGTGGAGCCATCTATGGCCACGGCTCCCCCAGCAGATACCGGTCCTCTTGGAGCTCCTCACCTGGAGGCAGGCTCCTCAGGGTGGGGTGTGACCCCAGTTCCAAGGTTGTCCTTCTCGATTCTGGGATCCCATCCCTCTTCGGGTGGGCCTGCTTTCCAGGTGATGGAGAGGGTCCTTTCCTCAACAGGCCCACAGTTGGCACCATTGGCATCGACACCAGAACCCACCTCTAGCATGCAGCTGTCCAAACCCCCTCTACGCTGGGATCCCAAGCACAGCAGCCACAAGCCCTTCCCTTGAAGGGAACCCTTTCTCCAGAGTCCTCCTCAAAAGATCCCACTGGGGAGCCACCCCAGAAGAAACTGTGCAAGAGGAAGCATCTTGATTCCCCTGAGGAATCCATCACCGAAGACACCGATTGAGATGTGGGAGAAGGATCCCCATGGTCTCCCCTGGAAGATGTCTCATTTGAAGACATTCTCAGGATCCTCAAGCAGAGGAGAGACTGGAAGTCCTCCAACCCTTTTTCGGAGGAATCGGTGTTCTTGCAGGCCTTCCGTGCTCAGCCGTCTACTTCCTGGGTGACCTCACCTGCAGATGAGCTTGTTAAACTTATTGTGCAGGGTGCCTGGAAGGCCCGGGACAACACAGAACCTGTCCCCAGGAGGCCAGATAGAATTTTATCCACCCCTGAAGACCAGCCCAATTGGTCCAAGCAGCTGGTAGTTGTTTCCATGGTCATGGCATCTGCCACCAAGACAGAACTGGCAGAAGATAGTTCCACTGTTCATCCCCAGAACAGGGAGTCTCGGGCTATGGACAGACTGGGGAAGTGGGCCCACACTTCAACGACCTTTGCCATTTGGTCGCTGAATTATCTGGCACACTTTACTTGCCTCCAAGGAGACCTAATCTCAGAAATGTCTTCCTATTTGGCAGGGTACTGCCTGAGGAGGTGAGTGATACTATTGTCTCTCAGCTAGCTACCCTGGAATCCATCTCAAACTCCTCGATGCACTTGATCTCTCACACCACCAAGGGGGCAGCTTGAGCAGCCGCATCAGGCATCATTATGGGATAGCATGCTTGGATGTGTTTGTGTGATTTCGTGGGTCCCTTTAAATCTTCCTTTGTCAATGCGTCTGTTGACGAATCTTCCCTTTTTGGTCCCAAAGTAAGAGACACACTATCATGTAGTGAGAAGGACAGAAAGACCTTGTCTGCTGTGGGCATACACCCCCCCCCCCCCAGAGATCCTACTCCAGGAACCAGAGTGGAGGAAAATTGTGGTTCAAGAAGTCCCAAGGATCTTTTTGTGACACTTGTGATGAGTAATCCCCCTGGGGTAGAGGGGGCAACTCATCCGGAAGACGCCTCTTTCGGAGCAAAGTGGGGTCCATGAAACCAGGGCGCTAGAGATTCCTTCTCCGGCTGACCCTTCCAGCAATCCTGAAGAGTGGCCCAATTGCTTTCCTCTGGAAGCAAACGGGGGTCGATTTTCCCTGCCCCTGCAGGCCTGGCAACTCATAACAATGGATGCGTGGGTGCAGAAAATAATATCTAGAGGCTATCATATCCCATTCGATCTTACTCCCAGACCCGTAAAACAAATCCCTGATGCCCCACCCAGTCAGAGGGAGGCTGCAGCCTTAGAAATCAAAAAGCTTCTCAGAAAAAGAGTCATCTAGCCAGTCCCACCAGACCAGAGAGGATCCCGGTTTTACTCAAGGTTCTTTTTAGTGCCAAAAAAGACAGGGGACTGGAGACCAATCCTGTATCTCAGCTTACTAAACAAATTCATAAAACCTCAAAAATTCCAGATGGTCAAGGTACAGTCCACCCTCCCCTTTCTGGGGAAGGACAACTGGATGTGCTCTATAGACCTCCAGGATGCGTATTACCACATAAAGATGGACAAACAATCCTGGAGATTTTTCCACTTCTGGCTGTGAGCCAATCACTATCAGTTCAGGGTACTGCCCTTTCATCTCTTCTGAGCCCCCAGAGTGTTCACCAAATGTATAGCAGTCATAGTAGCTCATCTCTGACTACAAGGATTCCGGGTATTTCCATATTTAGACTATTGGCTCCTTACTGCCACATCCAGAAATCTTCTCATTCTCAGTCTCTCTTATACTCAAGGCCTTGCTCTTTGCTTAGGTATCACGATCAACATGGACAAATCACAAATGTCTCCAACAAGAGCACTGGAATTCATTGGAGCGATCTTCGACACAATGTTCTGTCAAGCTTCCCTTCTTCCTTATAGGCTCTCAAAAATAAGAAGCCAGATTCAAGTCCTCCTTCCACAGACATTTGTACCAGCACAGCTTGTACTACAGCTATTGGGATCTATGGCAGCAACCATTACCTTAGTTCCGCTGACTAGGTTGCACATGAGACTAGTGCAGTGGCTCCTTTCATTACAGTGGTTGATCTTAACCCACCCACTCGACCACATGATACGCCTTACAAACCTTTGCAAGAAAGAAATGTTTTAGTGGATGAAGCCAGAATCAAATCTTTGGTGTTGACCGTTCTGCCTTCCCCAGCCTAGGGCCACAGTGACCATGGATGCGTCCCTGTTAGGGTGGGGGCATTTCAGAAATATGTTGTGTGTAATTATTTTAATGGTAGTTTGAAAACCTCTTTCTGGGCTGGAATCCCTGGTTCTATACTACTCTGTGTTTCCTAGAATGTGCTGACAAGTTCACTTAATATATGAAAATGTTCTATATTGTTTCAGTAGTATGAGGTATAGTCTCCAGTCCAGGGCTATTGACAAAGCAGAGTTGTACTGAATTCTGATCAGATAGGGAGAATGACAAACTATTACCCATCTACAGCTACAATACTGAACAGGCACCATTTAAGCTGAGGACAGCAAACCAAACTGCACTGAAATAGCTTGCAACTAATGAATACAACAGTTCAGAGTAACTTACTGCGGTTTTGCTGTATGTGATTGTAAGACTGATAGCTGTGTGAGCTAATTAGAGCCTTATAAATCAATAATCCAATTAGCTCACCATATCTCCACCTTGGAACTATGAATGTAAACTGATTATTTGGGGTTTTGGATGCCATTAAGCAAGCAATAATGCCTGACATGGTGTGTGTTAATGTGTAATTAATGCTCACCCAGGGGTATTATGAGGCCCAATGCCACAGGCTAAGGGGCTCTACACCCCTGTAAGGTAGTTAATTACACATTAATACACACCCTGGAGGGCATTATTGCTCTTAGAGAATAGACTATCTGTAAAATTGTTGTGTTTTACTTTTTTTATTACTATATTGTTTTAATATATTTTGATGTAAAATAGTTCCTCCACCTAAGGTTTCAAACTTGTTGTAGTATAAGTTAATGGTGTTGGAGGAAGCATTTTACATCCAAAATATAACACTTTAAAAAATAACCAGGTATTTACTTTATTTTTGGTTCCTTACTCCTAAATTGCTTGGTTCATTGCCAATCATTAGAGATTGAAGTTACAAAATAATGACATACATTTGAATTTCAGATTTTTGTTTCCTTCAGAAAATTCATGTTAACAGAAATCATTTACTTAAGCAACTTTGTAATTTTATAATACCAATAACTAAAATCTGTTTCTATTTTATAGCCTTTGTTCCCCCTTTGTTTTAGGCTTTATCCAGATTTCTTCAGCTGAAAGGTGCAGAGGTATGCAAATCTCTTTACTGCTGCTGCTGTCAGAATTTCACTCACTCCTGTTATTCTAGAAAGTTTTAAGTTTATAAGAGCAGTATTTAAAATCCATCGCTATTTTTGGACCTTTGCTCCCCCATTATTTGTGTCTCTGTCCAGATTTCTTGGGCTAAGAGGTTGAGAGGTATGGTCAAGAGGTATGGAAATCTCTTTAAGTGATGCTGCCAGGGGAAAGCCCAATCACTCTCACTCTCTGTCTCACACTCATACACACACACACACACACACACACACACACACACACACACACACACACACACACACACACACACACACACACACACACACTTTTTTCCTGTTTCATTTATTTTTTTATACTTGCTACACAGCAAAAGCGTTGACTAGCAAATGTAAAATAATAGCTCAATCGATCTCTCCCTCTTACTCTCATACATGCATACACTCTCACATACAGACATAAACACACACACATGCCTTTTTATTAAAATTTTTTCTGTTTTATTTTACACCTGCTAAACAGATAAAGCACTGCTTAACAAGCATAAAATAATGGCGACCATTAGTTTTTTCTATCCATGCTCCACGGCATCTTGATATGCTGCCGTGAAGTGGCAGACTTGTTTTTCAGGGGGCATTACTTGTACATTAATACCCTGCTGGAGAACATTTATTCTCCAATCTAGGTACTGATATACAGTTCTCCCTTTCTCTAATGATAGGTTAACCACCCCCTCCAAAACTCTGTGCCCTTGTAGTAGGATGTACTATTTTTTTATCTCAGATGCTACTTGTGAAAAAGCTCAGTACTTTATTAAAATTCCTATCAGAATATGTAGACTTGAAGCACGACAATTCCTGATTTTATTGAATAACTAAGTAAAGGTCTCAGATCATGGATTATGGGGCAACATATGTTGCCTGAAATAATAATCTCTTCTGGTATTTTTATTTTCTCAACCACACATCTTTTCCTAGACTTTCTATTTTTTCCTGTAGCTGTCATTGTAGATCTTGCTGCATAAGGATGATTACTCCCATTTTGAAAGAAGTTACACAGCTATCTGTATTCCACACACCAAGACTTTGACAATAGTTTGAAAAGGAAATAATTGTCTTGTCAGTTGTTATCAAAAGCGGACAGTGCTCCAGGTTTAAAGGAGCAAATTAACATTTCATAGTTTAGTACTAGGCTAACTGCTTTTGTAGATCATTTTAAGCCTAACCAATTACCCCATGTGAGAATCAAACCCTGCACCTTGTGCTTATAAAGTAAACCCTTTAACCATTATGTCAACCTCCATTCTCATTAAAGCTTAATTAGAAGCATGGCAGTTAACATAAAAAGTGCATAGTATATACAGTTATTTTATACCTTTTTTTATAAAATAAGATCTGATGTTGTAAATCTTTATTCATTCCTTACTGTTAGGACTTTGGCTCTGTCCTCAGAACCGACACAGCTGCTACCAAGCTCGTGTCAGCCAAAAACTCTCAGCTAAGACCTAACTACAATGCCCTTCTCATAGTCTCTTCAGATCTTGTTTGCCGCATTCCTCGTCAGACGTGCCAAGCCTTCTCTTAAGCTAAGTGTAGTGTTTTTGTGATTTATCTATATAATTACCTTCCTCTAATTAGTTTTCCCTAAAGATTATCTTTTCATCTTTAAATTTATATACTTTCTTTCTAAAACCTACCCTCTACCTTTGGTAGCTCATTTCATACCATCGTTGGTACTGTCCCTCTCCCCTGCCTTTAGTAGGCCCTTTCCTACCACTTTGTGGTATTTCTTAGTACCATTGTTGGTACTCCTCTTTTTTTCTATCTGTTTAAAAAAAAAAAAAAACTCCTCTTCTATAACCTTGCTGTAGCTGTTTTGGGTTATATTGTAGTTTAGGACTATAGTGTTGTTTTCCATGATGTCTGATAAAGTAAAGCTAGGATTTAAACAATGTGATAAGTGCGGGCGTAAAATGCCCAACTCAGACGGTCATGGCCAGTGTGTTTATTGTTTGGGTGTTGACCACATCAATGTATCTTGTGATATTTGTTCTAGCTTCAGCAACTGTACATTGGCTGTGTGTAAGAACAAGCTGATTCTGAAGGGTATGATGAAAATACCCATATTGGAGGATCTTTCTGGGATGGAGATCTCACCACCTCCTAAGCATAAGGATGTGAAGAAACATAAATAGAAATGGAGTCACTCATTTCCGACATCTCCGACCTCCTCAGAACCGAGTTGACACCGGGCTTCTCCCGTGCCTTTGGCACTGACTACTTCGGCACCAGGCTCCATGTCATCTCCCACGGTGCTCCCTTTTATTCTGACTCCAACCACTGTATCAGATTCGGCACCATCCCCCTCAGTGCTGACCTTGGTTTTGACACAGGTTCCGACTACTGTACCTGCATCGGCACCATCTCTGACCACGGTGCCGATGTCTTATACAGCTCCACTGACACCGTCAGTTCCGAAGGTTGAACACCTTCCCAGAACCAAATATTCTCCCTCTTATGACCCCTTTTTTGGACACCAGTTTAGTCCATTTCTTGGCAGACCTGAATCTCCATTGGCAGCTTCCATCAGATCCACCAGGAGTCTTTCAGAACAAGATGTAGTGAGGGTTGTGGACCAGATTTTGGCAGCTAGAGTATTACCCACCCCTGCTAGGTCTTCCTTCCCAATTGGAATGGAAGCTCTCATGGCATATTCATCTGTATATCCCCCTCTGGCCTCTTCCAAGGTCCCAGAGACTTCAGTACCGATGGCCATCCCGGTGCATTCTCTTCTCAGCTCTGACAGCTGAGGCTTCCCTGTTGGCACCGATTACTCTTGCTGCAATGGCTCCTTTGGAACTGGTGCACTCTTGGAGCAGTGACTGGGCTGTCGGCACCATGACTCCTAGTTCGGCACCTATTTTTTTGGTGGAGCCATCTATGGCCACGGCTCCCCCAGCAGATACCGGTCCTCTTGGAGCTCATCACCTGGAGGCAGGCTCCTCAGGGTGGGGTGTGACCCCAGTTCCAAGGTTGTCCTTCTTGATTCCGGGCTCCCATCCCTCTTCGGGTGGGCCTGCTTTCCAGGTGATGGAGAGGGTCCTTTCCTCAACAGGCCCACAGTTGGCACCATTGGCATCGACACCAGAACCCACCTCTAGCGTGCAGCTGTCCAAACCCCCTCTATGCTGGGATCCCAAGCACAGCAGCCACAAGCCCTTCCCTTGAAGGGAACCCTTTCTCCAGAGTCCTCCTCAAAAGATCCCACTGGGGAGCCACCCCAGAAGAAACTGTGCAAGAGGAAGCATCTTGATTCCCCTGAGGAATCCATCACCGAAGACACCGATTGAGATGTGGGAGAAGGATCCCCATGGTCTCCCCTGGAAGACGTCTCATTTGAAGACATTCTCAGGATCCTCAAGCAGAGGAGAGACTGGAAGTCCTCCAACCCTTTTTCGGAGGAATCAGTGTTCTTGCAGGCCTTCCGTGCTCAGCCGTCTACTTCCTGGGTGACCCCACCTGCAGATGAGCTTGTTAAACGTATTGTGCAGGGTGCCTGGAAGGCCCGGGACAACACAGAACCTGTCCCCAGGAGGCCAGATAGAATTTTATCCACCCCTGAAGACCAGCCCAATTGGTCCAAGCAGCTGGTAGTTGTTTCCATGGTCATGGCATCTGCCACCAAGACAGAACTGGCAGAAGATAGTTCCACTGTTCATCCCCAGAACAGGGATTCTCGGGCTATGGACAGACTGGGGAAGTGGGCCCACGCTTCAACGACCTTTGCCATTTGGTCGCTGAATTATCTGGCACACTTTACTTGCCTCCAAGGAGACCTAATCTCAGAAATGTCTTCCTCTTTGGCAGGGTACTGCCTGAGGAGGTGAGTGATACTATTGTCTCTCAGCTAGCTACCCTGGAATCCATCTCAAACTCCTCGATGCACTTGATCTCTCACACCACCAAGGGGGCAGCTTGAGCAGCCGCATCAGGCATCATTATGGGATAGCATGCTTGGATGTGTTTGTGTGATTTCGTGGGTCCCTTTAAATCTTCCTTTGTCAATGCGCCTGTTGACGAATCTTCCCTTTTTGGTCCCAAAGTAAGAGACACACTATCATGTAGTGAGAAGGACAGAAAGACCTTGTCTGCTGTGGGCATACATCCCCCCCAGAGATCCTACTCCAGGAACCAGAGGGGAGGAAAATTGTGGTTCAAGAAGTCCCAAGGATCTTTTTGTGACACTTGTGATGAGTAATCCCCCCGGGGTAGAGGGGGCAACTCATCCGGAAGACGCCTCTTTAGGAGCAAAGTGGGGTCCATGAAACCAGGGCGCTAGAGATTCCTTCTCCGGCCGACCCTTCCAGCGATCCTGAAGAGTGGCCCAATTGCTTTCCTCTGGAAGCAGACGGGGGTCGATTTTCCCTGCACCTGCAGGCCTGGCAACTCATAACAATGGATGCGTGGGTGCAGAAAATAATATCTAGAGGCTATCATATCCCATTCGATCTTACTCCCAGACCCGTAAAACAAATCCCTGATGCCCCACCCAGTCAGAGGGAGGCTGCAGCCTTAGAAATCAAAAAGCTTCTCAGAAAAAGAGTCATCCAGCCAGTCCCACCAGACCAGAGAGGATCCCGGTTTTACTCAAGGTTCTTTTTAGTGCCAAAAAAGACAGAGGACTGGAGACCAATCCTGTATCTCAGCTTACTAAACAAATTCATAAAACCTCAAAAATTCCAGATGGTCAAGGTACAGTCCACCCTCCCCTTTCTGGGGAAGGACAACTGGATGTGCTCTATAGACCTCCAGGATGCATATTACCACATAAAGATGGACAAACAATCCTGGAGATTTCGCCACTTCTGGCTGTGAGCCAATCACTATCAGTTCAGGGTACTGCCCTTTCATCTCTTCTGAGCCCCCAGAGTGTTCACCAAATGTATAGCAGTCATAGTAGCTCATCTCTGACTACAAGGATTCCAGGTGTTTCCATATTTAGACTATTGGCTCCTTACTGCCACGACCAGAAATCTTCTCATTCTCAGTCTCTCTTATACTCAAGGCCTTGCTCTTTGCTTAGGTATCACGATCAACATGGACAAATCACAAATGTCTCCAACAAGAGCACTGGAATTCATTGGAGCGATCTTCGACACAATGTTCTGTCAAGCTTCCCTTCTTCCTTACAGGCTCTCAAAAATAAGAAGCCAGATTCAAGTCCTCCTTCCACAGACATTTGTACCAGCACAGCTTGTACTACAGCTATTGGGATCTATGGCAGCAACCATTCCCTTAGTTCCGCTGGCTAGGTTGCACATGAGACTAGTGCAGTGGCTCCTTTCATTACAGTGGTCGATCTTAACCCACCCACTCGACCACATGATACGCCTTATAAACCTTTGCAAGAAAGAAATGTTTTAGTGGATGAAGCCAGAATCAAATCTTTGGTGTTGACCGTTCTGCCTTCCCCAGCCTAGGGCCACAGTGACCATGGATGCATCCCTGTTAGGGTGGGGGGGCATTTCCAGGGAAATACAGTCCAAGGCACATGGTCTCCCATGGAGGCCAATTTGCACATAAATGTCTTGGAACTGAAGGCAGGTCTCTTAGCACTGCAAGCATTCCACACATCCCTTCCTTCCGGGATGATTGCAATTCAATCGGACAACATGTCAGTCATCTGGTACATCAACAAACAAGGCAGAACCAGGTCTTACCCCCTGTGTCAGGAGGCCATGAGAATTTGGCACTGGGCGATGGTTTCCAACTGCTTTCTCATAGCAATGCACATTCCTGGGAGTTCCAATCTTATTGCACACAATCTGAGCAGGAACATTCTGATGCCTCATGAGTGGTCCCTCAGTCCTATAATAGCGGATCAGATCTTCCACCACTGTGGCAGGCCTTGCTGCAACCTGTTTGCTTCTCCCCTAAACAACAAATGCAGAAGCTACTTTGCCCTGATCCCCCCTCAGGGGGAGTCACCGAGGGATGCTCTGAAGCACGATTGGCCCTTGGGTCTATAGTATGCCTTTCTCCCGTTTCCTCTCATCCAGAAATTCTTCCAGAAAGCTCAAAGGTTGAGAAGCAGAGTGATCCTCATTGCCCCTTATTGGGCCTGTCAAGACTGGTTCCCCTTCCTATGGCCTCATCTGATTCACAGCCTGTGGATCCTGGATCAATCCCAACATCTGCTGTCTCATCCTCAGGGACTGATTCACCCCAATCTACACAGCCTCAACCTCACAGCTTGGTTTCACCACTTCTGATGATTGCCAGGCTACCTGATATTTCACTCCTGTTCACGAGATTCTTCTGGCTTCACACAAACCTTCCACCAGGAAAATTTATTCTAGTAAGTGGGATAGGTTCTCTAGATGGGGCAAAGAACATAACATGGACCCCTTTTCCATGCCTATTCAGAAGATCCTACAATACCCGACTACCCTATTACACGCAGGAGCTTCAGCATCGACAATTACTGTGCATTTATCAGCTATTGCAAATTTTTCCAATGGAATTGAGAATTCTTCTGCTATGTCGCACCGACTGTGCAAAACCTTTATGAAAGGAGTATTACATGTTAAACTTCCTGGCAAGCCTCCTATAGAGCCTTGGGACTTGACATTCATTAACAAGTCCACCTTTTGAGCCTTATAACTCAAGTAATATGAAATTTTGTCTTGAAAAACTCTACGTCTAGTAGCCCTTACCTTAGTGAGAAGAGTATCTGAGTTGCAGGCCTTTAGTGTCAAGAGACCTTACTTGATTTTTTCATAGGGAAAGAGTGTCCCTACGTACTGACCCCTCCTTTTTGCCCAAGGTCATTTCTGGGTTTTCCATTAATCAATCTATTGACCTACTGGTTTTCTTCCCTCATCATTCAAATAGAGGGGAATACCTTTTGCATACCCCCAATGTTCATAGGCAACTTTGTTTCTACTTGGACAAAACTAAATCTTTCAGAAAAAAGGATCAATTGTTTGTGGCCTTTCCAGGACCCAAATTGGGTAGGCCTGTTTCCAAAATGACTTTATCTTCTTGGCTCAGAAACACCATTACTTTCATCTACCATCAGAACAAAGTGCCCGTACCTCCCAGAATAAAGGCTCACTCTACTAGATTGATAGCTACCTCAGTGGGCTTTCATTCCAGAGCCTCTATAGATGATATCTGCACAGCAGCCACTTGGGCAAAACCTCATACCTTTATCACTAATTACAACTTGGATCTGGCCTCCAGGGGATGAGCATCTTTTGGTTCTATGGTGCTCAGGAATGTCCTTCCTTAGGTCCACCCAGGACTCAAGTAGCTGGGGACTTGGGCCTAACAGTAAGGAATGAATAAAGATTTACAACATCAGATAAAGACTTTATGTCTTACCATAACATTCCATCTGTGTTGTAGATCTTTATTCATTCATTACTTCCTGCCTTCCTTCCCCCTGCCTGGACTCCTGGTGGACTTTAGGATTTCCTTATTAGTTAAAGTATTTGCTCAGACAGAGCCTCCTACTGTCTCTTTTATTACTTTTATACTATAATGGCGGGCAAACTCAATCTGAAGAGACTATGAGAGGGGCATTGTGGGTAGGTCTTAGCTGAGAGTTTTTGGCTGGCGTGAGCTTGGTAGCAGCCATGTCGGTTCAGAGGATGGAACCAAAGTCCTAACAGTAATGAATGAATAAAGAATGAATAAAGATCAACAACACAGATGGAACATTATGGTAAGACATAACTTCTTTTTATCATATATGTTTCAAGTATGTTTAGCAATTTTATTGTATTATTTTGTCACATGGTTGTAGTCACATGACAGTTTTACTTATTTAATGTGGTCAGCTGAATGTGTAGTTCTGAAGAAGTCAGAAGAAGTGGAAGATGACAGCCCTAAACTCTTGAATAAAGTGACCATATTCAGCTGGTACAGGTGATTTGCTGTAGTTTTGAGTTGGCTTTTTGCACCTTGGTTATGGTTGGACTAAGTTCCTTTAGAGCAGTGGTGCACAACATCCAGCCCAGGGGCCAAATCTGGCCTGCCACACAACACCATCCAGCCCCCAGAGTTACCAAAAAAATGTAAAACAAGGTGAAAAAATGCTATGCTTTACTCCAGTCATACAAACTTTCCAGCACGTGCTTACTTACTGGGTTCAGGCGCCTAGGCAGCGAGACATTTCCCTGTGGTACATCTGACTGGGGACACATGGCTGAAGTGACAGTCAGCTGCAGAGAAATATGGCTGTTTGCAAATTCCCTGTGGGCAAAGAGAAGCACATACTGCCATGCTCACAGCTTTAATAACCAAATGCATGGAGGCAGAAGAAGTAATGAGTGTTGTGCTCAGTGTAGAGTACATACTTATGTAACTACAACATGCGGAAGAGTGCTACAGCATGGAGGAAATCCTGCAGGCTACTGTAGTCACATGTATGCTCCAGTATGCATTTTAGGTAATGTTCCCTAGAGAATGTAAAAGGGGTAATGGTCCACACACACCGATTATAAAGGTACTGCCCATTGTGCATTGCATTTGTACTGCCACTGACATACCCTCTGGCCAGCCTGCTGCTGATGCCTGCCATATTGCCTGCTGTCTCATGTTCCCTTGGGGAACATGGACATTGTTTTCTCCCTGTGACTTTGGTTCTTGAAGTTGTGGGCATGGCAACACATTCTTTTCTTTGCCCACAGGAAATTTGCAAACAGCCATATTTCTCTGCAGTTGACTGTCACTTCAGGCATGTGTCCCCAGTCAAATGTACCACAGGAAAATGTCTTGCTGCCTAGGTGCCTGAACCCCTTACTGGGTTCAGGCGCCTAGGCAGCGAGACATTTCCCTGTGGTACATCTGACTGGGGACACATGGCTGAAGTGACAGTCAGCTGCAGAGAAATATGGCTGTTTGCAAATTCCCTGTGGGCAAAGAGAAGCACATACTGCCATGCTCACAGCTTTAATAACCAAATGCATGGAGGCAGAAGAAGTAATGAGTGTTGTGCTCAGTGTAGAGTACATACTTATGTAACTACAACATGCGGAAGAGTGCTACAGCATGGAGGAAATCCTGCAGGCTACTGTAGTCACATGTATGCTCCAGTATGCATTTTAGGTAATGTTCCCTAGAGAATGTAAAAGGGGTAATGGTCCACACACACCGATTATAAAGGTACTGCCCATTGTGCATTGCATTTGTACTGCCACTGACATACCCTCTGGCCAGCCTGCTGCTGATGCCTGCCATATTGCCTGCTGTCTCATGTTCCCTTGGGGAACATGGACATTGTTTTCTCCCTGTGACTTTGGTTCTTGAAGTTGTGGGCATGGCAACACATTCTTTTCTTTGCCCACAGGGAATTTGCAAACAGCCATATTTCTCTGCAGTTGACTGTCACTTCAGGCATGTGTCCCCAGTCAAATGTACCACAGGAAAATGTCTTGCTGCCTAGGTGCCTGAACCCAGTTCAGAAACATGCTCTGCACTCTTACTGCTATAAATACTTTGAGGTCCACTAGTCTTTATTACTTCCCACAGTAAGACATTGAACCTAATTCAGCAGCCACACATCCCAGCACATTACAGATACAACACAAGTTCTCTTTCACTATCTTCATTCACACACACACACACACACACACACACACACACACACACACACACACACACACACACACACACACACACACACCTTCACAGATTCACCCAAGCTTAAGTCTTCATTCTGTCATGCCTGGATTACTACAGATAACAAGTATAGCTCTAACAAATTTACTGTCACCTCCAACCCCCACAAAGGTTCTCATCATACACCTCCCCTTTCTATCTCCTTCCTCCACCACTTCTTAGACACAACAATTCACTTTTCTAAAAGTTTCCTCACACAATCTTTGATTTCCTCTCCCTGCCAACCTCATGACATCTATACTTTTCCTTCTGACCTATTACATCCAGAAACCCTTCCTCTACTGCCCTCCTCTTCCTGATGTACATATCTCAATGTAAAATAGTATGCCTTTACTAGTTTTTATAATTGTATAGAAGAGTCATTATGTAGCACAAAAACAGTTTTCCTTTTCTAGAGTCCATTATGTAGTACAATATTGATTACAAAGTATAAATACCTTTCCTAGTCTATATACTATTGCCAGCCTTGCACTGATTAATCCTACAAATGCTTTTGTATCTTAGATTGTATTATTGTTGTCTTAGTGTAAAGTACTGCATAACCAGCTTCTTATATTATGTTGTACCCTTTTTTTAACCTGGTTGTAAACCCTGGGTTGAGCCTGAAACAGGCCCACTTGTGTTAGTGTTCTAACCTAGACAATGAATGGAAAAATAATTAAAAAAACTGATGTTTACATATCTTTCCTTCCTTTCTTTCTTTTTGTGTCAATATAGAAAGGACTGGCTTCACAGTGAGACCTGTTGCTGGATATTTGTCACCAAGAGACTTTCTGGCCGGATTAGCCTTTCGGGTTTTCAACTGTACACAGTATATCCGTCATGGGTCTGATCCACTGTATACTCCAGAACCGTAAGTGAATTTCTATGTTTTATTCACTGGTAATAGTTAATTATATTCTGAAACTCCTACTAGTGAAATGAATGACTGCAACACAACCATTTCCTTAACTCCCAATTTTACAAAACGCTAGAGCAGATTAGCAAAAAGAAAAAAAAATGACTCAAAGGAAATCATACTATAAAATGTCTTTAAAAATTATTGACTGTAGCTTCACAGTATGTCAAAGATTGCTGGCTTTTTGAATCATATCAAATAATTTAACTATTATATACAGTGCAATAAGTAAACAAATAAAATGCACTCAGTTCAGCACTAAGTGTATAGCTAATGAATGTTTGCATAGAACATTATGAACTGATATGCTGTTAAGCACTTTCCCTTGTACCTATGCTATGTTTTATTGTTTCATCACTAACATTTTACACTTTTAAATTAAAAATAATGCTAGGGGGAAACTGGTCTTTTTTTTCGATTGGCCATTTTTTACGTTTATTATATTTTAATTCTGCTTGATTTTTTTAGTTTAAAAAATCTCCTTACTATTGAATGTTTTGGATGAGCAATTTGTATGTAGTAGCCTTATGTGCTAAAATTAGCTTCTGTTTTTTTTTTCCTTTGTGTAATAAATCTAGTTTTAAATAAAGTTCTGTGGTTATTTACAAAGTAAAGACAACAATCATTTTTCGATGTCAAATATGTCTTTTACAGCAGTACTAATATTTTATTGGTATGTAATAGTACAAAATAGTTTGCAGGATATTTTGATGTACAAAGGTTACTTAACAGCACCATGCTTGATAAACAATTGGGATGCTCTCCGTGGGTGCAGTTTCTGCTGGTGCACTTCTAAGAAATCTTTATCTTCAAATACTCCTTCCTCAGTTCTTTTATCAGCTTTACTGGTAGAAGAGCACTGTTCAGTTTTCAGCCTGTTAGATCCTGGAAGAAAGTATGCCATGCCATTCTCATAGATTCGTACTAGGCTAGCTGCCCTTGAGAGCCATTTTAATCCTAGCCAACTTCCCTCAAAATGTGAGAATCAAAACCTGTAAGTTGTGTTTGTGAGGTAAATACCTTACCCATTATACCAGACCTATAACTCATATGTCTGTATATATTCATCTTTTAATCTTTCCATTTTTCAGGATGACCACAAAACTTTCAATAGATTAAATATGCTCTCATATCCTGTAGTATGGATAGGGAAATGTATGTTTGACAATGTTAATGTTCAGTTCAATAATGTCCTTCTCAAGAGTTTTGATCTGCATTTTATTATATTTCATTAAAATTATCATTAGAATAAAACCCGCTTTATCAAAGAACAAACACAGTTATTTATATAAAGCATCCACACTGTCCAAACAGTTTGGAACTTTGGAGACTCTAAGACCTTTCAAGAGACATTTTATTTGCAAACAGTCTTGCAAGCATGCCTCAAACTAAGGACTTGAATTTGAGCAATCTCTTCTCTAACAATTTAATAGTATCAAGCAGATAATATTATAGACTATCTCCATGTGCACTAACTCCCTTCCTCTTTATCTCCTTCCAATCTATACAGCTAACATCTGCCTATACTATACTATACTATACTATACTATACTCTTAAAATCCCCTTCCACTGCTTTTTCTGCACTCTCTGCCCTTTAAATATAGTCCTCCTCTTTCTGTTTATCCAATCAACTAAAACCACTGAAATCACAAACCTATAAAGAACTGTGTATGCACAATTGTTGTTCTGTTGCATAAAATGTTTTTTCTTTTCTTTTTAATTTCATGAATGGAATTTGATTAATAGTTTATGATGACATTTTTCATGACAATGTATAAATGCTCTATGTGATAACTGTTACTTTTACATCAATGCAGTTTTGTAATGATGTAACTAATATAATTTTTAATGGAGTTTTTCTCACCAGGCATTCTCTGAAAAAGGGGTCTTCATTGCCCGGTTGGACAATCCCTGTAAACAAATGCAAAATAAATACATAAAAGAATCTAAGCTTGCCCTCAAAATTCTTCCAGCCCCTTTGTCATCTAATGGGTTATTAGGCTTTAAAAGTAAAAATGTAATAGCCTTTTTTTTTGAAACTCTGTTAACATTTGCTTCATTACTTCTTGCTCTGTTGGTGTTCGTTAGGCTGGTTAACATATTTCCACTGAGATCCAATGCTCTATGTAGTAAGAATTCATTGATAATGTCATCAGAGGTATTATCATTATCTGTCATGGCTAGAAGCAAAATATGAAACACAAAATAAAAACTCTCAGACTTCAGCCTGAATACTATAAAACAAATACAAGAAAAGAGAATGCATAATAGCAAAACAGCTCCGCTTTAGTATCACAAATAAAATCATTAGCTGAGCACTTTTGTTTTAAATCAGACTTCTTCAAAACTAAGGAGCTCACCTCATTAAATATCAAATTAAAGTAAATAATGTGATATAGGAGTATTGATCACTTTCTGGTTGGCATAGAAATGGGCACTCATCCGCATTCATATAAAAAGAAAACAATATAAACCTAAAAAAAAAATAACACTTAAAACTATATTCTGTTTTCATACAAAGTGTTATGTAAACTTCCTGTTTATTTCCTAGATCAGTGATCAATAAGTTGCACCTGATGGAAGTACATTTGACAAGTTACAATCTCATCCACTTTATACTTGACCAAGAGTAGGGAAACCACTACCTGCCATATGCAGTGCCAGCTGTCTTGTTTAAGTTGCAATGTTTATTGCATTCAGGTAATCAGTAAAGCTTGATATTAGTATCCATCACATATCCAATTAATGTAGCACTAGTGAATATACCTCAAAACTGTTAGCAAGTTCTTATAAACTCTAAGTGCAATCTTTACTACTTTTTCTGTGCATACTTAAACAATTGAACTCTTATTTTGGTTTCTGATTTATACTGTAACAGTCACACTTATTTATTTATTCAACTTACTTTTGAAGCAGAAAATGTGATTCTTAGTCATATGCCTGAAGTATTTGCATTAAGTTTCTTTCACTTATACGCCTTGTAGAAAGAAGCTTTTCTGACAGATATAAAACAAAAAGAGGATTCCTTGAAGGAGTCTTTCTACAAATATGTATTTACTTGTTTGTTTATTTATTTTTGCCAGTTGGCGTATGACTTTTATTTTCATCACTGATGTTTTTATGCCTTTTATGCTGTCACATCTGAAGGTTTGGTATGGTTTTGTAGCAGACATTTCATAGTAACAGCCTGGCATAAACAGAATAAAGATGGTGAGAGAGTGCAGTTTGGACCATCACTTGGCATAATCTACTACTACAATGCTGTTAGTAAGTGAAGGTCAAAACATAACTCATTTGAAAGATCAATTTTAATGTACAATTATGATGCATGAATTCCAGTCAATGGCCTGCATGTTTCCTTTTTAGTTGCACCTAATCAAGTGATATATTTGAATCTGTGTGAAAGCTGAAATGTCTCCATTGGTGTAATCTTAAGTTCCTAATCAAGTGATGAAAAATATTAGATCATTAATGAAGGGCAAGCATTGCATATGAGGCTATAAATTTCCATTTTTATGCCTAAAGTGTGAACCAATGTTATTACTTTAATGCTTTTCAAAGGAACAAGCAAAGTTGATTTGGTATCCTTCAGTAATTCAACAAAGACTAGACAACCAGTATAACAGTTTTGCATCCAGTGAATATCCTGTAAGCATATATTTCTGTAAATGGCTATTCACAGTTAATATGGCAGGAGTTCCTGACTCCATGCACAGAAGGATGAAGTCATGACTGTGACCCAGGTAACCAGGGTTCAGCTAGTGGCTCCGGCACAAGAGAAGCCAGGCAGGGAGGATGGAGGAATGAAGAGGAATGGGCCACTCACCTCTCCTGGAGAGTGGTGGTGAGGCTGTGTGCACTTGGAGACACAGTCATAGGTGTTTTTTTCCATGGTGGAGACCATAATAACCACCTTCAATGCTTCGGGGGGTGCAGGTCCTCATGAAGGGGAAACCCCACTTGAAGATGTGAGCTATCATTTTTACAGATGGCCTTTTGCATTTTCCTACCTCAGCACTACATTGAGTTAGGGCCTAAAGCAGAAAAATCACACATCAACTCTGATGGTTGTTTGAAGGGTGGCCCCTCCCAATCGACCCTCACTCTGGTGATAGGGAACAAATGGGCCAATTATCTAGTAGGAGCTGATGATTGACAGGTTGTGGGAGCAAAGTAAAGCTAATAAATATTTATCGGCCTGAATGTACCCATAAAAACTTAAAAAGTAAAAAGTCATTAGCATTCTGAAGCCATGTAGCTGAAACACTGTAATGTCTTTAAGGGGTCATTTGCCTCCACTACAGGAGGTTTAAGGTATTACACAGTAAAGACATTTGCTTGCAGTGTTTACTAAATGGGTTGTCTCTGTAATCTTTTTACCCTTTGCTTGGATATTGTTTGGGATACTTTGCAGGCACCTTAATATTTATGGGCATTGGATTGCACTTTAAGTCATGTGTTTTTAAAGTATAACCAAATGATCCACTTATTCTGTACTGACAAGGCACAAAAAGTCCAGAACATGGCTTGCCTGCAGCAAGTAGGGTTTGGTCTGACTGTACCCACAAAGATTTAAAAAGTAAAAAGACATGGGCCTTCAGAAACCATGTAGCTGTTAACACTGGTATGCCTGTAAGGGGCCATTTGCATATATCTCATGGGCCTTCACTGCAGGAGGTTTAAGGTATTACACAATGAAGACTTTTGCTGGGCTGAGTCTTTCTTGCAGTTTTTACTGAATGGTTTGTCCGTGTAACCTTCATTACCATTTGATTATATATATGTATATATATATATATATATATATATATATATATATATATATATATATATATATGTGTGTGTGTGTGTGTGTTTGTGTGTGTGTGTGTGTGTGTGTGTATATCAGGAGACTCCTCCCATTTCAAAAATGTCTATTCCTAAAGAATCAGCAAGAATAAGTCATTGGTTCCTTTGCCACAAAACCTGACGTTGATGCACTGCAGTGGACACTTACTCTTTCCTCCCACCCACCCTCCAGCAATGTTTGCTGGAGGATTCAGTACCTGACTCTTCAGTTTGCCTACATCACTTTCAACAGTTGCATCTACTGAATTAATTCAAATGCAATTTCAGTTTTTAATGTTTTTGTTTGTTAACAGGATAAGTGAATCGGCACTCTATGACACCCTTTAGGCATTTATGTCCCCCAGTCAATCCATATGTTTTTAGGATAAAGAAGAAACCAGCAAAAGCAAAGAAAGTCCACACAATCACAGGGAGAATGTACAAAATCCAGATCACACATAACTAGAAATCAGGTCTGAACACCTGATCTTGGAGCTATGAGCAAAAAATCTTAACTCTGTGCTACCGTTCCATTGCCCTCATTAGATAAGATGACTAGTTAACAAAAAGGACATATAATGTGTGGGTCTATCCTCTTTTATACTAATATTCACATTTATTTTATTTATTCTATTTCACATTTGGTTACAGGAGAGTCCGAATGGGCAAGAAGCCCATTTTTAGCAGACGCCCAGAGAGAAAAGCTCCATTAAGATACAAACAGAGTTATAAACAGTACATAAAAAATACAAGTACATATAAAAAAACAGAAACATGGGTATAGTAGCTGTTATCAATACATTACATTACTAGCTCAGATGAAATAAAGCAGTATGATTAAGAACAATATACATAAAAATTGAGGAGAGAACATTGAAAAGGATATAGCTGTTATACAATAATTTACATTGCTAATAGGTGGGTATTACAAACCGGTTTTTGTACAGGAATAGGTGTTTGGTACTGTGCCAGCTTAGACTTTGGGAAATTCTGAGTGTTATTCTGGGTGTATACTATACAGTAACCTGTGAGATACTGGTACAGTATAGGAAAATCTGTGATTGAATTAAAAAATGGCTTACTGAGATCTAACTATTAACGAAAATTTTTCCATTTGGTTTAAGTGCTTTTATTGGATAGTCCAAACAGCAGAACAAGATTTGTTGTTAACGTGAATTAATTTTTAACTTTGTTTTCCTAACATGCTCAATATAGTGACAGTAAAGTAAACAGCTTTTTTTCCAAATATATGTTGTTTTAAAACATGTTTTGTAATTTTTCTTCAAGGGATACATGCCATGAGCTTCTAGGACATGTACCTCTTCTTGCTGATGCAAAGTTTGCTCAGTTTTCTCAAGAAATAGGCCTGGCTTCCCTTGGAGCATCTGATGAAGATGTACAGAGATTAGCAACTGTAAGTTATAGCTTTTTTGTTACCTTAGTTTCCTGATACCAATATAATGAACTATTTTAGAACATTCCAGTTTCAACAAGTGCTAATGTTTATACTAGTCTGTAATAACAGTGAGGCTTAAATGTGAATGATTAAAAAAAGCAGGTATTGATGCATTAAGGAAATATACAAGTGACCTTCCTATGGTTAGTGGCATAGTACATTTAATAAAACTCATCTGCATGAAATACTAAGATTTTCTAGCTTTATGAGTCAGTTTTACATTTATTAATTATAGGAAATATTGCTTTATATGTATTGCATTACTTACAGCTTACAGCTTTTATCTTGTATTAGTATGATATATTATGGGACTGCACATATATTTAAATATGTCACACATCTATTTTTAATCTGATAATCTTGCTAATGTAATTCTAAGTCTGTTGTATAGCCCTACAGTTGTCTTGAGCCATTGCATGGCAGGCCTCTGACTTGCTTTGTGCCACATTCCATAGTAACTGGTATTTCCTCACTATGTACACTGTAGCCTTGTACTTCAGAAGTATTTTGAATGTAACTTTGCTGTGCAGCATTTTTCATTTTACGTTTTTTCTTCTCTCTCTCTCTCACTCTCTGCTGTCTTACCTGCTTACATTCAGGCATTAAAACATAACCTCAACCTTACATGTTCCTCATATTTATTGCTCAGCATCCAAATTGCTTCCCAATTTGTACCTGTTTTCTGAATTTGAAATTCTTCCTAAGGAGAAATAAATCAGTCTATACCTGTATGCAAATGTACTTAACATTCTGGTCCATTATGTAGATTTCATATTTCACTCATATGCCAAACGGAGATGCTGAACTGAATTTAATGTGACCATTGTGCTTCCTGCTAGATTTGGTGTGATACCCTGGCAAAAAAGATGGGTAAAAGTAGCAAGATTAGGTCTAACAGTCACATTTCTAAAATACTTAACCTTGGTTGTAGAAAGGAGAGATGGTACCATGATGTTCTATAAATCATTGGTAATGTAATTGTGATGGCACAGATGCCCTGTCCTGATTCCTCCCACTGACTTTTGTCATGGAGTCATTTCTTTAAAATATATTGCAGTTCTGATAATTCAGAATTAAAGACAATTGTCTTTCTATCATAGAAATCTGTTATAACCAGTAAACTGATACAACATGCATTTAGAATGAAATAGTTATAGCAATTTATAAAAAGTATTTCTGACCAATTTAACCTAAATAATACACACCCTATTATGTGCACCAAATAATATTTAAAAAAATAAACTGAAGCATATTTTTGTCAAATAAATAATCCTTTGCAAATTGTCTTGTTACTAAATTACTGTTTCATAAAGCAATGAAATAGGTAGCAATTTAAAATGTTGGGACCCACTAGAGCAAGTCCTGAAATGTGGAGACTGAATGGCTGAAAGAATGGACTTACATTTATTATAACCAAGATGACATTTCTCAGAATAATTCCTTTTCTCTGAAGTATGGCGATTTTGAAGATGGTATAAGTTCAGGGGGGGGGGAGCTTGTGCACCCCCCCAACAAAATTAAGTTTTATGGAGAAGAGCGACCTTCGAGATTTGCTCTTCTCCATGTTTGCAGCAATTGATATTTTGAGTGCCAACATTTCAATAGGTTGCCAGTGAAATGGGTAGACTGAACAGTTAAATGATTAACAAGTTCTGTGCTTCATCGAAAATGAAGAGCTTTCTGTTACCTACTTCTAATTATCATCTGCAAAAATTAAAGGCTTATAGTGCCTGTGGACGACACTTTTTTTTTTGCCACATGGGACTCCACGTTTAATCTGTCTAAGTAATGTGTCTGGCAGTTGGCTTAGAGGATTAAGGAGCTGTTAACAAGCTGTTTCTTATGGTCCAGCAGTGCAAGGTATTTATTCATTCAACCTTCATTGCCTAAGTGCATGACTTTGAGCAAGTCACTTAAGCAGACACCGCTCCAGGGCTGAGTCTGAAAAAGATCCATGTGCTCTACCCTGGAAGACAAATACAAATAAAGCAAAATCATGACAGTTCCTCCTTTCTGGCAGCATAACTCTCTCCTTCTATCCACAGTTCATGGTATTTATTTTTCAGCTTCACCCAGGTGTTTCAACCCTCCAAGCGGGTATCACCAGTTTCCTCATAGACTGGCAATGACAGAGCACCAATGGAGGAGAATAAAAACCTCAGAGTCATCACTGCTGCAGGAAAGCTCTGATGGGTTGGTTGTCACTGACATTCCCCTTGCACATGTTTCTTTCTGGAGACTGGGTATGTATGCAATGACTCTTCATAAGTGATGTCCTCCCCTCCACAGTGAGCTCCTCATGAGTTCTCCCACACAAGACAGATGCCCCAGTGGTTCTTTAGTCTCCACCAGCAAATTAAGACTAGATCCTCAGATATGGCACTCCCTCTCCATTCACCAGCCTCAGCTGCAGCCTTGGCTGGGTTAGCAACAGGCTGTGACTGATGTGCCTGTGGCTCTGGTGAACCATGGAGACCTGTAGAAGGGAATACAAATGGGAACTTTGACATCAGTGATGAGGGCCAAGAGATGAAATAGCAGCTATAGGCCCAGAGAGGACACTGATGCCTTTAATCCTGCTGTCCCTGAAGTCCCTGCTGCCTCCTGTAGCATTTAGGCAGCATCCTTAGCATGTTTCGCCTGTGGTGAAAGACAAAAGCAATAAGAAAGCAATCATATAACACATGCAGCTGTGAGGAAGTGCAAATGACAGTACAAAAATACAGCTCTACATACATGCGCAAGCAAGCAAGAAGCCTGAAATATGCCTGCAAACTAACAAACACGTGTAGCAAACAATCAACAACTGTAAGATTCCCACATCTTAGGACATTAGCCTACATTACAACAGTTACTTATAAAGGATTAGAGATGGTGATATTAATGATGCTATTTGCATTGAAGCAGACACAGGTATACCAAACATATCTTTGGGCAAGTTGCAGGAGCATGACATGGGGCCAACTGTGCCTCAGAGTCACAGCTTTATGACCAGTCCAACAAAATAATACAGTGCCACAACACAATAGCTGCCACCAACAGCACACACAACACAGATTATAGATCATAAGTTTAAATTAGATCTGAAATCAACTTTGCTGTAGCCAAAACCAACATAAAGTTAGGAATGCTATATAAACTTAGACTTAATCTAACTACATAGGCTCAACTACATACAGCTCAGTCCCTCATACTACTGAAATTACTCTATGCCATCCCCATATTAACAGATACCCAAAAGACTCAAATAAACAAACTTGACAATTATTACAACATAATTGCCAAATTTCCCACCGATCATCTTCACAAATTCTATCACTGCATTGCCCTTCACCAACTGCAATAGCTGGCACTATTTATGTACTTGTTTGTTTGTGTAGTTACTTATTTTATATTTGTTAACCTAGATAGAGCACTGATCCTCAAGGACCAATCTCAAGCTCAATATGGGTGCCCAAGGAACACTGCAAAGAAAATAAACAGCAATCATACACTGTAAAATATAAAGAAGGTAAATAATTGCAAATGATTATATAATAATAATAATAATAATAATAATAATAAACATTGCCATACAGATATAAGTCATGGGAGTAAAAGACGAGAAGAGGAGGATGAGATAGGGAGAAAGAATGAACAACAGTGTAATGGGGCAATAGAGATGTGGTAAATGAGGCATGAGAGGTAGTTAGACAGTCATGGAATTAATAATTACAGTGGTAGAGGTGAAATGTGAATGAAACAAGTAGACATAAATGATTTATTATTTTATTTTAGGTTATCCTGATGACATGTGGCCTTTTTTGTCAAGTGTCTAAATCTCAAAATGCACTCACCCAAAGCACTCCTTAAAATGGAGAACATCGACATTTGTGCCATAACAGAGACCTGGTTCAAGGCAGCAGAAAGCAGCCCTGCACTACTAAGCTATAACTCATTCCACACCTTTCGGCCCCAAAACTAGGACCGAAGCTCCAAAGGAGATGGTGGTTCCATATTCATAAAGGATGCACTACACATCCAGACTGATAGCCCAACATAACACATCTGAGATACTTCAGGTGCAGCTAACATTGGGTAAGAGCGATTCAGGTCATAGCCTGCCATAGATGCCCAACCATGTCTCAAGACTCACACTCCACGTTCCTAAGCACCCTGGAGAATATTCAACTACCCCTACATTAACTGGGAAAACTACTCATGTACAAATACACTTGCCCAATGATTCCTGGAATTCATTAATTCCAATGCCCTGGACCAGCTCATTCTTACCCCAACTAGAGGTAGCAACATCCTTGACTTGGTCATTACTAACATGGGGGACCATTGCTCTACACCAATAGTCAACTCCTCCCTGGTTAGATCCGACCACAAACTAATCACCTTGGAAATCCACATCCGTCCCACTCCCCTGCAAAGGTAACCACCATGAAAAACTTCTCCAAAGCTAACTTTGGGCTCCTAAAAACAAAGGTGGCTAACTTCACGGCACCCATGCAAATGGAGATCAGTTGCATGATCGCCAAATCATACACCAATGCACTGTGCGAACACGTACACAAATGCATGGATCTCACCATATCCAATAGAACCAAGACGCTCTCCTCCAAAAAAAGGAAGCCAGCCAATCTGGTGGTTCCCTGCCATAAACAAACTCTACAACAGAAGGAGGAATCTAATGCGGAATAAGGTGAAGTCCCAAGACTGGAAAAACTCCCTTATCAGCCTCAACAAAAAGTTGAGATCCCTCATCAAATCCTATAAAGCTAGCTATGAAAACAGAATTGCAGCAGATAGTAAAGACAACCACATGGGCTTCTATAGTTATGTAAGCCAACAGATATTGCCAATATACTGGCTGACAGATTCAGTGCTAACTTTACTCCTCTCTTCCACCCCAAGGGACCAGTCACAATACCAGTAGATTGCCAGGCACCCAGTATTACTGCTGCACAGGTTAAAACAGCTCTGTCCAAGGCCAAGAATACAGCTTCAATGTGACCTGACAATATCCCTGGCTGTGTTCTACATGAACTACAGAGTGAACTGGCACCTAACATGTGTGCCCTGTTCAGTCACAGGGTCACCTCAGCCTTTGTCCCTACCAAATGGCGCACTGCTATAGTCATCCCTCTCCACAAAGGAGGAGTGATTACAGACCCTGGGAATTATTGCCCCATTAGCCTGACGAGTCTGATATCCAAAGCTATGGAATGCATCATCATGGACCTAATAAACCAAGGATATAGGGAATCTCCAAACTCTGGATACCACACAGTTTGGTTTTGTGAAAGGTAGATCATGCCTGCTCAACTTGGTCAACTTCTTTGAGTCAGTCACCAGAGCTGTGGATGAAGGCAAGGTGGTTCATACAGCCTACCTTGATCTGGCCAAGGCCTTTGATACCATTCCCCACTCAGGAATCATAGAAAAACTCACTAAGCTAGGCATCAACCCCTATATCACTAGGTGGGTTGTAAAATGGCTGACAGGTATAACCCACAGTGTGAAAGTAGCTGACTCCAAGTCAGACTGCAGACCAGTCACGAGTGGAGTCCCACAGGGTTTGGTCCTGGGTCCTCTCCTGTTTGGTATCTACTTCTCTGAAGTCAAGGCCGACATGAAGATACTCTGGCTGACAAAGTTCGCAGATGATTGCAAGTTAGGAGCTATTATTAACTCCCCGAGTGATGTTAACATCCTACAGAAAGGCCTCACTGAGACCAATGACTGATGTCAGAACCATGGCCTTAAGCTCAATGCCAAAAAAATGTGTCTTTGTTCCTTTTGGGAAAAACCCACTTCCCGTGAATTACCACATCGATGGTAGTCCACTGAACACAGAAGGCATTATAAGAGATTTGGGAACACAGGTTGATAGCAACCTCTCTTTTGACCACCACATTGCCACTGTGGTCAGAAAGTCCTTCTATGCGGGACATCTCATTACTAAGAGTTTTGCATCCAGGAAGAAAGAGGTCATTGTCTCCCTCTACTCTTCCCTCATTAGGCCAATCATTGAGTACAATGCCCCATTTTGCATGTACCTCACTAAACACCTGCAACAACTGGAGAGGTTGCAAAAGTACCTCACAAAGAGAATCCTAGGCCTTTAAACATTTGTCCTATATGGACAGACTAAAAAAACTCCAACTATTCTCTGTCTCATATCGTCTACTTAGAGGAAATTGCTGCTTGACTTACAAAGCCATGTCTGACCCAGCTCTGTTAGAAATAGTACATCTAAAGAAATCCCAATCCTTTCCCACCACACACTCCAGAGACCTCAACCTCATTACCACAATCAACAGAACATGCTGGAGGAACACGTTCATAACCCAGAGACTGCCCATGCTATGGAATAGACCTCCCATACATGTCAAGTAGAGCACCTCATTGGCCCTCTTCAAGAGAAATCTTGATGAGTGGATAAGAAATAGAAAATTCACCCCAGGGATAACTCCAGTGGCTTTACTCGACAGAGGCACTGGGAACTAAGGTCAGGTGGCATGATGTTAGGGTAATCCTATGGGCTAGGCTTGTAAAGGCTCCAGGGCCATTAGCCTAGTACACACCTATGAACCTATGGACATTGATCTTTAAAAGATTTTCCAAAGCTGAGTTTGTTGTCTGCCTGTTTTATACTGGTTGGGGTGGTTGCCAGACTTTGGGGATCAGAACTGAGAAGCGGTAGTTAGACAGATGAAGAGTGGGCGACTTGCTTATTTGAGATCTGGCATTATAGACCCTTTCTCTTATAGAAAATCTATTGACCATATAGGCAAAAGTATTTTTATTAAGCAGTTTGAGCAGGAGAAAGCTAAGAGGAACCTCAACCCTCTCTCTTGACTGGGGTTGCCTGTTAGCCTTTTGTAAAACTGAATAGTAGTTTTTGGTCCTGAGGGATAGAATTGTAAAGCAGCATATTTTGTTGATAGTAGTTTGAAGTGTTGTAAGGTTTTACTTTAAGGCAGTGGCAGTAACAGGAGGGCTGTATTCTAATTGTGTTAATAAAATGCCTTTCTCTAAGGCAAATCTACTAGCAGGAGTTAAGAAGTGGGAGAGTCTCCAAGCCCAGAAAAGAGTGTAATGTATTTTTGCTTCAGTTTTGTTGGTATGAATTTGAAAGTTGAAGTTATTGTCAATACAGAGGCCCAGGTATTTAAAACATTAGTGGTTTCAATGGGAATGCTATTGTTGGCTTCAGTTTGTAAGTCTGCGGTTGTAGTCTTTAGTTTTTTAGTTGCACTGAGCAGTATTGCCCTAGTTGTGTTTTGTTTATGGAAAAGTTTATTTGAGTTGATCCAATCAATAAAAGAAAAACAGGTCTTGCTGGACCAATATTTGGATGACTGTTTAGGAAGAATTTAACCATGTCATCTGTATACATCAGAACTGGAAAATTGAGAATGGATGATGGCAGTTTGTTGAGATAAATGGAGAATAGTAGGGGAGAAAGGACAGATTCTTGAGGGACACGTTCATAACTATCTGACCCATGTACAACTGAAAACAACATATAACATCCTATATGATCCTGATAAATTTCTTTTTATTGGTAACCTTATTACCAAACACAGTCCTAGGACAGAACTTAAATCACAAGGTCAACATATAATCTCCACCAAGTCACACATTCATCATGGGGACTCACTACATGCTTTTCACATACGGAAACTCTGAAACTCTTTACTGAATCTACCTGCAACTACTACCATGAAATGGGTAGGTGACTTAACCATTCCATATTATAAATAACAGAATATATTTAATAAACTTCTCTCAGTCTCTTAATGTTGCATCTTATAGGCAAATATTTGACAAGCAGGTTCCTATCGCGTGATTGAAAATTGTAAACGGCGAACGCATATTAAGCGAACCCGATTGGTCGAAATGTTACACGCGTAACACAGAAATCACCGTAGGGAATATTTTAGCTTTACTTCAATGCAGTGCGATCTCGGAGTATGAATATTTAAGTAGCGGGGGTGTGGGGGGTGCAGCCCCCATAGAATGCAGGGGCTTGCCCATGCCCTACAGCATTTAGGTAAGTATAGTTTTTTATTTTTATTTTTTTATTATATTTTTGAAATTTCAAACATCGTTCATATGGTGTCGACCATATGGTGTTTGATATTTGAAACTTTCGCAAATATAATATAGACCCTTCACAGGCATATAGGAGTTTATGTATTAGATGTATGATTGCACTGCATTTTATGCATATCTTATAGCTTGCATTTTGTATATATTTTTTTACTCAATGTACTCTGTCTGGATCTTTTAATCTAACCTTATCTGCATGCAGCCTTGCCTTTCTGTTCTGAATTTTGTATATACTCATTTTGTATATAGTATTATTGATTTGAAAGACCATGATATATTTTGTGCTTTTCAAGCTCGGCTCATGGCTAAAAGTGTCAGTAGACAAGTCTACTTACCCAGTGAGCAAATAGTAAATAAAAAATAAATTAAAAGAAAATCAACTCCCTCCAAACTCAAAGCTGAAATAAAATAAGATTTTTCCAACAAAAGTTGAAAATCTACTTAATGCATTCTTGTATCTACTCTAGCTGTAAGGCATGACCATATCCATGGATAAAATACTCATAATATATACAAGATTATATCAAGTCTATTGACTGATGAAAGCACCATACAACTGTACTCTAAACTTGGCATATATCCCTAGCCAGTACAACTCATTACTTTCTGGAAACCACAATTCATAACCATCGCTCTATTTTAGATCAAATTATCTGCCTTGCTTTTTAATTTTTTTGGTCCCCTTGGACCTCATCAGTACAAGCCTGGACCCCAGAGGTGCACATTCACACCAGGTATACCAACATTCTCCTAACCTCCCCTCCTCCAGACTCCAGTGTTGCTGGGGTCAGTCATGGATCCTGAAGGCATTGCGGGGGGCTTGACCATCTATGCTTCTGAATAATTCATAGGTTTATAGGTTCATAGGGAAGTACTAGGCTATCAGCCCTAGGGCCTATACAAGCCCAGCCAAAAAGGTACCCTGGCTTTTGCCACCCAAGAAAATTATTTTCCTGTACCACTGTCGAGCAGAGCCACAGAAGTGATCCCCAGGGTGAATTTCCTATTTCCCATCCAGTCATCAAGATTTTTCCTGAAGAGTACTAATGAGGAGCTTTGTCTGATATAGATAGGTAGTTTATTCCAGAGTATGGGAAGTCTCTGGGACAGGAATCTATCCTTCCGGCATGTTCTGTTTATAGTGGTGACAAGGTTTAGGTCCCTAGAGCATATAGCTTGGAGGGATTGGGACATCTTTAAGTGGAGCATGTCCAACAGCTCTGGGTTTGACATAGCTTTGTATGTTAGGCAGAGATCACCTCTGAGTAAGCGATATGTGATGGAGTAAAGCTGGAGTTTTTTGAGACGATCTGCTAGGGCATCTGTTTGAGACTGGTAATCCTCTTTGTGAGGTATTTTTGAGGCCTTTCCAGTTGTTGTTGTAGATGTCTTGTGAGGTACATACCAAAAGGGGCGTTGTACTCTATAATGGGTCTAATGAGTGATGAGTATAGGGGAACAATGACCTCTTTTTTTCTGGATGAGAAACCTTTTGTGATGAGGTGTGCCACATACAAGGATTTCCTGATTACTGTGGCGATGTGATTATCAAAGGAGAGACTACTGTCCACCTGTGTCCCAAGGTCTCTTATCACACTTTCGGTGTTAAGTATACTACCGCCTATGTTGTAGTTCATAGGTACAGAGTTTTCACCAAAGGGGATGACAATGCACTTTTTGGCATTGAGCTTGAGGCCATGTCTTTGACACCAGACATCTGTCTCAGTGAGGCCCTTTTGTAGGATGTCCACATCATTAGGAGTTTCGATTATGGCTCCTAGTTTGCAGTCATCTGCGAACTTCATTAGCCAAAGACCTTCTGTGTTAGCCTGTACTTCAGAGAAGTAGATACCAAACAGGGGAGGACCCAGGACTGAACCCTGTGGTACTCCACTTGTCACTGGTCTGAAGTCGGATTTGGAGTCTGCTACTTTCACAGTGTGAGTTCTGTCAGTGAGCCAGTTGGCAACCCATCTTGTGACATAGGGATTTATACCTAGTTTAGTGAGTTTATCTATAATTCCAGAGTGGGGGATGGTGTCAAAAGCCTGGCAAGATCTAGATAGGCTGTGTGAACCCCCTTACCCTTGTCTACAGCTTTGATGACTGCTTCAAAGAAGTCTGTCAGGTTTAGGAGACATGATCTGCCTTTTACAAACCCGAACTGGGTGGGGTCCAGAGTTTGGAGATTACCAATGTTTTATTTAATATGTCTTTCCCATGTTTCCCTTTCCCCACCTGGCATGCTCTCTAGGTGTGTCTGAGGGCAATTCCCTCTTTGGACCACACCTCTTCTTTAGGCAGTGTTACCAGCAAGCACTTTCTCCCCAGGGTTGGCATACCCATCCTTCCCTGCTACTTAGTCAGTCACCCAAATTGCTAATGAAACCTGGGTTGGCTGGACCATGCTTAGTGCTTTATCCCTCTATGCCAATGCGGTGGGCAAATGATTTGTATTTTATGGATAATGCATAGTTATTTGTATATATTTGTAAAATATGCTGCAGTTAGTTTAGATTAAAAGATATGCATTTTCTTAATTATGTGCATCATGTGTTGTATATAGTTGCAAATAATGACCTACAGTTTTACTTTTGCAATTATACTTGTTAAAAAATGTACATAGCAATTTCACTACCCATGTTTGCTAAAACTGCTGCACATTTAATTATATGCTGTTATTCCTTTACACTGTTGTATATACACAACTGCATAGTTTGTCTGTTTAACTGAACAAAAACCACATATATGCTATTACTTGTTCTGTGGCATTTTTCTCTGAAAGATTCCAGTACAACAGGGTATTTTGTTCAGTTGGACTATCCTAATTGACAAACAGAAATAAATGAATACATACTAGGATATATTTACATACATATAAACATGCATACATACAAATCACCCTCAGCAGCTAACTAACCTGGACTATCCTGGGATCTGTCATATCAGATAAAATTAGACAAAGAGGAAGTCACCTATTAGATTACACTGCATGCATCATATTGTCACACTGCCTCTGTGTCTATGTCAGGGCCTATAGAGATAGATCAGATGTTGTTGCCTTGCCTGCACTGCCATGCACTGTGCATGATGCCATCTGGAGAAGGATAGTATAGCCACTGCTGGTTATCTGCTGCCTTATAATTTGCTGCTGGCATATAATGTACTGGTTCCAAAGGGTCCTGCTACTAAACTGATGGAGGATTGAAGGGGTGTTAGGTGGTCTGCTTGATGTTGTTGTATCACACTGTGCAGCATTCAGCATTATGCAGATATCCAGTAGGCTATAGTGGGTGCACAGTGCAGTGTCTTGTCAGACATGACCAGTCAACAGAACTAGGAATTCAGGAAACCACATTTCTGGTTTGAGTGTGGGCAATGTTATGCTGCTGCTTGGTCATGGCTTGTGGGTTTACTATGAGCATCATCAGCCATGGCTCCAGGGTAAATCTTTGTAATGTGTAACACATTAAAGCTAGGGGGAGAGACTGAGAGAATTAGTGCTGTATACATAAAATGTACATGGCTATGAATATCTGGGGGGGACTCCTGAATCTGAACTTACCTACTAGGTGGTCCTTTCAGATGTTTCCATACAGGAAGCAGTTTTACCATATGTGGGAATCATGAGCACTGCATTGCCCATTACCTGGCAGCTGATGGAGTGGCAGTCCTTCCTACTGACGTAAAAGTTGTCCACGGACACATGGTTCCAACCTATAATTCCTAATACATAGGGAAGTAGACAATACCATAGAAGCCATGCATAGTAGTGGCTGTCTTCCTTGGGGCACTGGAAAAGCAGATGTACTCTTTCACATGTGTAAGCAATACCTTAGAAATCACGTTATTATAATATAGGCTGTTGCTTGTAATATCCCCAAGGTGTTCCTGATTTTTATGTGAAAAATTCCTATAGTTAGTAGGGTAAGAGCTACTTGTACCTAGGTATCCACAGGTATATAAAGTCAGTGCATTCTTCCAGTCCTATAATGTTGGCCATACATGTCAAGACAATGCCTGTTTAATTTCTCCATCCTTGTCTAGTCAGTCCCTCACATGTTGCTCTGTTAGTTTTAACTTCTCCATCAATTTTGATTTTATTATACTGTCTAAGCACTCACATATTATCAGTGAAAAGCAATGAATTAGATAAAATGAAAGTTAAAATAAAACATATCATACTGCATGTAAGACATCACTATTGAAACTGGCACTCAAGCACGATTAGCAAAGGCATTAAACAGCAGGAACCAATACAATAAAAATAATACTGAGATAATAAATGCCCTGCATTAAATGCAACTTACTTTCTTTAAATGAAAACAACTTATACAAACCAAAGTACTGTAATTCCTTGTGCTACAAATTCCATAAAGCCTTAATGGTAAAAGGGCAATTCCAACATGCTGCAACAAGGAGTTGGGGTTCACAGGAGCATTTCCTCTTCAATCCAGGCTAGACACAGTTAGCTCAGCTGCCAAAATTCAATGTCTACAAAGCTGAAAGTCCAAAGAGTTCAAACAAGAAAACAAAGGACCATAGTCATGGACTCCTTAAAAGGAGATCAAAAGACATCATGGGCCAAATTCCAAAAGAGTTGTTCTCAGTGTAAGTCTGCCCTGATTCCAAAAGACATGATCTCAGTATAAGTGACTTACTTCATTTCCTTTGTGACAGCCATTTACTCCTAATATTTCTGAAAGTGTACTCTGTAGGGAATTTTTTTTAATTTGCCAATTCATTATACTCCCTAGAAACATTTTCCCAGTTGCCTGTTTCTTCTACATCACACCGCCAACATTTGCTATTGACGGTGGAAAAATTCTTTGAAGTATGCTTGTTGTATAAAAATACCCATGCAAACATTTTCAAGCAAAAATCCGAAACCTTCTGGACTTTGTCACATACTATGGAAACATACATATGCCCTCCCATTGCTCCCTTGTAAATTTCTTTTCCAGTCTCTTTCACCAATATTTTCTAACCTTTTCTCATTGATTCATATAGTTATTGTGCTATATTTTATACACCCTACTAATTATCCCCCCTTTTAACAGCAAGTTCTGATCTAGACTCAACTGAAAGTTCTACCAGAGCAGATCTTTCACTTAAGACTCCCCTATCACTTTCTCTATGCCTATACTCTGAAGTCAATCCCTGACAGGTAAGGCAGTCTCTAATCTGAAGTCCAATCTTCTTTTTGGCCTCATCCCACTCTTATTACCTTTCCCTCTCTAGTTATTTTCTCCCAATTCCTTGGTTCCTTTGCCAGTTTTCTCCAGTAAATTCCAGCTCCCTATTGCCTTTTTTCTGTATGCCTACTTGCAGTCATCCCTATTGGCAAAATTTCCTTTTTCCATTCTCATGTTACCTTAGTTCTTCACATACTTTATGCTACTTTATGAATATTAAGAATCTGCATCCAAAATACAAGTCTCTCTTGATTTCATGAATATCCCTCACTTCATCATCATCCCTTTCCATTTGGAATTATAATCTTCTGCTTGTGTTATGAATATGAGCCTTAACTGTGTAGCTCTAAAATGTCCCTTCAAATCAGGTAACCCTAAACTGACTTGCTCTACTGGAAAGATTAACTTATCCCACTTAACTCTTACCTTTTCCCCCCTCGCAGATAAATTCCTTCAGCTCTTTATTAACTATTGTCCACAATATCTCCTCTGATTGATAAAAATATGCCTGACCCATATAAAAAATTAAAGGGACAAAAAACATTTTCACTGTGTGTATCTTACTAGCTATATCCATAAACAAGAGCTTCCAGTTTCTCAGTGTGTACATTATCTTTTGTTTAGTCTCTCCCTACATAGCCTTAGCTACCATAACAGAAGCCTTTTTAATCCATATCCGTTACTTCATCTTTTGATGTTCCCATAAATATGGGTATTGCTGAACCAATTCAAGTATGAGTACATAATTTAGGGCTATAACCTTTGTTTTATCTTCATTAATTTTATATCCCGAAAACACTTGAAACTGTCTCAGAATGTTCCACAACACTGAGATGAGCTTCCCTGAATTTATTAGGTACAAAATAATATTATCTGCAAATAAAGCCAATTTTTTATTACCATACCAATTAAATCCTTGCATTTCTGAGTCCCATATTTTCATTGCCAAGGGCTGTAAATATAAAGCAAATAACAATGGGGAAAGGGAAAACACCCTACCTGGTTCCCCTGTTCAAAAACAGCTTATCAGTCAGGAAACCCTCCTACTTAAATTATTACTTCTGATCCTTCATATATCCTCCAAATTAACCTTGTTATTGCATCAGGGGATGCAAATGCTTCCACTGCCCTACTCATAAAGTCCCCGCTTTCTCTATTGAATGCTGTCTCTGCATCAAGAACCACTAACAACAGTGGTACTTTCTTATATTCTGCTTCCCTGTGGATCATCACTGTTCTATTAATGTTGTCACTGTTTGGTTCCCCTCCGAAAAACCACACTGATCCATATCTATCAATTTTGAAAACAATCTTTGCCGTTCATTTAACTAGTATAGACATAAACACTTTATAATCATTGTTTAAACTTGAAATGGGTCTATATGAAACTAGGTCTGATGAGTCTTTACTGTCTTTAGGTAATACAGCCACCACATCTTACTTCCAATATGTCAGTGCTTCTTCTTCATTTAAAATACTGTTAAATAAAATCATCCAGATCTTTTATCACTTTCTTCCCTTCTAAATTCCAGATTTCCACATGAATAGCATCTTTTCCTGTAGACTTTTCTAAAGATTGATTATACATCACCATTTTTATTTCATCTCCTGCTCTCTAGTCATTGAGCCTTATCTCCCACTGTCCTTGGCATAAAGTTTTCCAGAAATATTTCTATTTGTGTTCTTGATTTCTACATTTCTCTGCACAGATTTTCATAAAATTTCCAAAATATCTTCAGTATGTCTACAGGTCTTCTCATTATTTTTCTTGTTATATGCCCCCTATGTTTGGAGACAGCCATTTCTACTTTCTGTTCCATTTAATTGTGGTAAAAGTTTTTGTGTTCTGGAATTATTATCAAAAATAGTTGCTTAACACCAGTCTTTCTAAACTTGTGCATATTACCCCAGATATTCCTTTATTTTTTCATTAGCACTCTGCCAATCTGCACTTGTGCCTTTTCTTGTTCTGTGAGATTCCCCTTAATCTGCAATACTTTAACCTTTGCCAGCTCCTATAAGTAATTTCTATCACTTCTTAACCATATATATTTTTCTTTTATTTCTACTATATTTTTAATCTCCATTTTCATTTTATACCACTCACTAGCTGTAACTTCTGAAAATATTTCTATCTTCCCTAATAACTGTTGAATAATTTCCACTACCCATTCCTTAAATTCCTATATTTTTAACATGTAGGTGGGAAAGCACTAGTATCTCATTTTTACTTCATTACCCTGCATTTGTATCTTGTTTTTTATCAGTACATGATCTGAAATAGTTATCGGATTGTCAAAGCTTTCAATTAAATGCACATGTTCCTGTAAAATACTGTTGCTATCTAGTCTAGCTCAGTTATTGTACCTTAGGGAATAATATGTAAATTATGTATGAGTTCTTACTACTAAATTCACATCTTCCATACCAAATATTTTCAGAAATTCCTTCAGAAATCTATCTTCTTTTGTTAGATTCCCCTTTCAGGTTCCCCTGATACATCATCACTGTTGCAAATTAACATTGAGCCCTCACCTATAAGTAATGTTCTCTGCTGAAAGCTGATTATTTCTCCCAAAATTTTCTTAAGCTCCATGATAACAGTTTTTGGTGAAATATAAATGCATGCCAGTACAATCCTTCACCCTTGCCTGGCCCAGCCCCTTACTACCACAAATCTACCATTATTGCCTTTTCCCCTCTTCTAGCACTATTGGAACCACTCTAGTAATTAGTATAATTACACCACTTTTCCTTTGTCCCTGATTTTCTGCTGAATTCCAACCCTAAAATCCTTTCTTTGTCAAATTCATATGATAATTTCTTTCTGTTATCTCCTGCAGCATTGCTATATGTACCCTGTATTTCTTAATTAACTCAATACTCCTCCCTTTTTGTCTATACCTGTTCCAAGATAATGTGGATAGCATTGCCATTATAATAAAAAGCTATTGCTCTCACATATTATACGTCAGATTTTTGAATGTGCATTTCCAGCTTTCATGTTAAATGCACACACCAATATGTGGCAAGCTGATCTTTTCTACAGTTGTTTTTTCTTAAGTCCATTTGAACCTATGTCAAAATTTCCAAGACTTTTTATTTTAATGAAAACCCTTAAACAAAAAACTAAATATTTTTTTTCAAAACACCCCTATGCCCTATTAACTTAAAACAACCACACTAAACTATGTACATCTTCAAAAAATGAAGTTTAACACTTCAGGTAAAAATAATTACCCCAAATTCACAGCTGCATCCACAGGTATCACCTAACCTAAAATTAAGGCTACCCATGCTAAAGCACATTCTACAACCTGTATTCCCACTTTTACTGATTGCTGTTTGTTCTTTTCTTTTCTTATCTCTTTTCCCTTTCTAGATGTGAAAAACAGATTGTATACTTTCAGAAAACATTAACATTTAGCCCTGAGAAAAAGTGCACTGGCTATTTTTAAATAAAACTAACTGTACACTGTTCTATTAACTGCATTAAGATATTAAGGCTGCTAGCTGTTATTCACTTCCCATAATTTCTAATTTTATTTTTCACTAAACTGTTTCCCACTGTGCATTTACATTTTGCATTTCTTACAGCAAAGAATGCTCAGAACTCTCAAAATCAATTGCGTGCATTAGAAGACAGTTTGTCTGAATCTCTATAAATTTCACTCAGAACAGAATGTGCAGCTGCCTTCAGCTGCTGACTTCTTCACTTCCACTGAGCATTTGGTAGTGGAAAAAAAGCAACCTACGTCTTTGCATACATAAGATCCTTGTCATTTTTCTTGGCTTTCACCATTTTGTTTTATTGATCAAGCCTACTTGCTTAAAAAACAGTAGTTTATAACTTAACCCAAGGGTGTTAGTCAAGACATTTGCACAGGTAAAAATAAGAGAAAATATCCAAATTCTACATATAATATAATCAGTGAAATTTTACACCCAGCCCTGCTCCAGCAGCCTAAGATCACAGCATATTTACTTTAAACTTGCTTTTGTCCAGCTTTTCTTCACTTGTTATACTGTAAAACCTATATTTCTTACTGTAACGCCCCTGCAATGGTGCAGTAATCAATGATTCTTAATCCTCACCACTAGCACCAGTGAGGGACATACACACTGGGAGGAGGACAAGTGCACACACAATAAAGTACAGTTTCTCTTAAGAGCAAACAGACATCACAGTCAGTTTGGGGGCTGGTTTCTCCCTCTTTTTCCAGATCCCCAATAAGACTCCCCACTGGCACAGCTATAGGGTTAAGATCTCAGCTTAGGGGTCAAGCCAGGACCCCCAGTACCCTCTCTGTCCAACCAGTGCTTTGTGTCCCTGCCCAAATAGCTGACACACACACACTTTGAAATTTGATTTATATACAAACACACACACACACACACACACACACACACACACACACACACACACACACACACACACACACACACACGCACACACCTGGGGAAGGCTGGCACAGGTTTACTAGCTATGCCCCCTTCTGCCCAGACCATAAGATAGTTATCACTGCCACAAGCTACTTAAAGGCCCTTAAAAAGGTTGACCAGTCCTACTGTGTAATGTTACTATTATCCAAATGGTAAGTGTGGCCAAGAGGAAGGCTACTGGAGTGGCTTATACAGTGTCATCAAATACATATGCAAGTATTCTAAGAGCTTAAATATCTCTAAACAAACAAGTCACAGTTAAAAGGTTTAAATATATTTAATAATAATAAAAAACAAGACAATGCTCAAACAACACAGTAACTACAGAGTTCAGAATCACAGGAAATATTTTAAAACAACATTGTAGGACAGTCTCAAAAAATACCGAAAACATCTAAACTAATCTTCACTATATTCCTATCTATATCTAAAATATGCTATGCCCTAAATAACTTATTTACAGAGCAAGGCAAATGTAGATGATGGATGTTTCTAGATCCAAGACAAGATGCAAAATGCACAGTCTTTCTCTGAGAGAGTTCTTAAATTAATAATCAACATTATTGCTGGGTTAGCTCAGATGACATCACTCTTTGTCACCTGACTTCAGTTCCCAGGCTAAACAGATACTTAGAATTTAACACCTCTGTGTCAAAAATACATATCTCTCAGAAGTGTGCAGCTGATAGGAAGTCATAGAGCAATAAAACACTTTTATATTTGAAACCTAGTAATCATTTCTTTTTCAAGACTATAGGAAAACCTCTAGCTCTAGACATTGTGTCTGCTTGCTGCACTGAAACTGAGATAACACAATCGTAAAACACTTTACTTTTCAACTTATTTTCTTGAAGTTTTGCAAGTTAACTCTGTATGTTCCACTTTCTACTGTTAAGACATACATTTGCATAGGTATATAGTTTATATACATTTCTGTTCTTTTCCAGTACATTCTTGAAGCTCAGTAGATATACAGTTCTCTTACATTTGTAAGACAAGCATATGAATCATATTAATATTCACAAATGACATATGATTATTTACAAAATTCCAGATAGCTGGGCTGGCAGTGTCACACTTACAACTAAAAAAGTATTTGTTTACTTTAATATCTTTAACATATACAACAGTTACATGACTACACACTACACAAAACTGCTTTTCTATTTTTATCATACAGCTTATATCATGAAATATTTTATACAAATACTAACAACAAAAATTACTTTGTTTACATTTACTTTTTCCCTTTTATTGTGCTTCCAAAGTTTAATGACATAAAGCAGGATATATGCTTTACAATCCACAAACAAGTTTAACAAAGCCAACAAAAATCCAGTCTTTCTCAGTTACTTTTTTGTGCAAAACGATATTTTAAAAATGCAACTGATGCTTTAAAGTCTCTAATTTATTTACTATTTACAGTGGTGTTGGTCTTCTTGTTCATCTCCATCTATCAACACCACACTCTGGTCCAAGTCCAAGGTATTTGTGATTTTTCTACTCAACTCCTATGCTTTTTCTATCTCCGAAACATTTTACTTTAAAACAGTGGAAAAGGTTTCAGTGGCAAAGTCCCTTTATAAAAATATTGTCAGAAGAATGAGAAGGAAAGTCTATTTCTCTTTCTCTTTGATGGCTCTCTTTTAGCTGAATAAACTTTTTATTTACTCTTTAGCCTGGTCTGCATCAAAATGTCTTTTCATTTATGGTTTTAAACTGATGTTTGGTGGTTTTTGGTTCATTAAGTCAAAAATGATTTAAGCCCATATTTCAAAAAATACACTGACTGAAAAACAAGCACACTGAAAAGAAACATATTCAAGAAAGAAAACCAAATAGCTTCCTTTGTCAGTCATAGAACAAATCCCATTACCACATTTAGACCAAATTTGTCTGAATACTATGTGTTACAGAAAGGGTTTATGCAAGGTAAAATAAAGTATTGGGTTAAATTTATAGACAGGGGCAGAGTTAGGGTTAGGGTTAGCATGCATTAGTAAAGTGAGCAGGGGGTCTTCACATGGAAGCAAAAGAGACTACTTCAGAAGTGGTAGATACTCAAACAGTGAAAGATCATAGCAGAACATACAGGGTAACTCTAAGCATGACTGTTAAAAATTACCACACAGTCTAAGTAATATTTATGGGAAGATGTGAGAGCTGAGGTGAGGGTGGACACTGCTGTTATCATTGAAGCATAGGCCAGTGACAAGATGGGTGTGGTATGGGGGCCTGGGTATAGCTCTGGGATGATAGACAAGGGAGGAATGTGGGTGGAATAGTAACCTATATAAAGAATGGTATCAAATGCGAGGTCAGAGAAAAGAATGAACTCCACCTCTAAAGTGAGTGAGAAAGTAGGCAGAGTAAGAAGCAAGGGAAAGCACACAGAAACTTAAGGTAGAAGAAAAAAGTGGACTGTTGTTAAAATGATGCAGTAGATTAGCTTCAAAACATGCCAAAGGAGAAGGATGAGAGCCTCAGGAAAAAATAACAGAGTGGGGTAGGAGAGAAGGGGTTGCATTCATGGGAAAATTGAATTTACTATGAGCAAGCAGGGTGATACTGAGCTCTAGGCTAGGAATAGAGGGAGCTGACTGAGGTCTTGGATCAGGAGGGTTTCGAACAAGTGATGTAGACTTTACCAGAAGGGAGAGGATTTTGTGCATGGTACTAATCAAGGTTTGAGAGGGTTTATATATATATATATATATATATATATATATATATATATATATATCTATATAGAGATCTATGTCAGATGATCAAGGTTTCAGAAACTTAATATTCACATGGACGAGGGCATATGATCGAGTTCCAAAAAAGTCAAACATAAAAAAAAAACAAAAAAAAAAAAAAAAACTATAAAAATCTACTTTTTTTTTACATTTATACAGGGGGGCAAGCCCCCTACATCCCATACCAACTCCAAGGTCACACTATAGTGAAGAAAAAGGTAAATTTCCCTATCCTCACTGTACCATGACTAACATTCAAAAGCTTCAAGTTTTCAAAAACTCGATCATATGGTCTCGAACATATGAATTTCAAGTGTCTGAAAATTCAATCAACTGATAGAGGTCCATACATGTGTATATTATCTATGTATCTATATATTTATATATCTGTGTATATATATATATATATATATATATATATATATATATATATATATATATATATATATATATGGGAGCCCTTCATTTGTTAGAACTTTCAAATGTTTGAAACTCATAAGGCTGACACCATATGAGCGAACGTCTGAAAGGCCAACAAATGATAGCAGAGATCCCGCTACAGTGTGGGACTTGGAGATTCCCCTTTCCTGCACTGTAGTGCGATCTTGGAGTGAGAATATTTAAGTATCAGGGATTGTTGGGGGTGCAGAGGGGCTTGCCCCCTGCATAACACAGTTTTACTGTGTTTACAGGTAGGTAAATGGTGCTATTTCAGGATGTCGGTCTTTCGGAATGTCGATCATATGTTGTCGGCCATATGAAAGTCGGCATTCTGAACGGTCGACATTTAATATATATATATATATATATATATATATATATATATGTAGAGATAGATATATATATATATATAGATATATATATATAGATAGATATTTATATATATATATATATATATATATATATATATATATATATATATATATATATAAATGAAAGAATACAAAGACAAAGATAATGGAAGGGGATTTCAGAGCAGTGGATTGTGCTGAGTTGGGGCAAAGGGTCAAATGTTACTTAGACATCTGAAGGCAAACTAATGGAGTAAATGAGCTATTACAGTAAGTAAGAGATGGCATGTTTAGGTTTCTGGATAAGGGTGCCAGGAAGAGATAAAAAGAAAATAGAGCAGAGAACACCTGCTACACATGTGCAACTACGGATTAGGGAAAAAAGAAAGAAAAGAAATGAAAGACCGGTGGCAAACAGGTGGAGGTCACTAAGTACAAAACATTTAAACAGAAAATCAGCAATGGAGGTGTGAGCACAATGGTACATGCTGTAAATGAGTTGGCAGAATAAACCAAGAACGGAAGCAAAGGTGCTTTGGGGTCTACAGCAGAAGGTTAGATGGTAGGGCCAAAGTAATCAGCCAGAGAAAAGATGGTATGGGATAACAAAAGACAAGGAAAAGCAAAGGTACTGAATGAAAATTTTGCTTTAGCCATCATGAAGGAAACTAAGGGAAGTATGCCATGTTGGAGGAAGGCCAGAGTGAGGAGAAAAATATTCAGACAGCAGGCTAGAGAGGGAGAGGTAGAGAGGGAAGTGGCTGTTCAATGTGATAAGTAGTCAGCAAGACAGGCTGAGGGTTTCAGAACTAGTAATCTGATAACCATTGCCATTAGTCAGCTGCAGGTATCTGAGACTTTTCTAATACAACTCTGAAGTATCTTGAGTGTTAAAAGTTAGCCTAGCATAGCACGCTTTGTTAAAAGTAAATACTATACTGTAAAGCACATGTAGTTGTTTTACAGACAAGCTGGTTCTGAGCTCATATTTCTCTGAAAGCTTGCACCTGGAAGAGGTTTCTCGTCTACTAAGCTATGAGCACTGATTTTGCTGTGCTAGGGTTTCTACTGAAATGAAGATTTCCATTTAAAGCTGTAAAATCATTTAAATCATTTAAAATATTATAACTTTATTTTTGATAGATAATGTATCCTAATTTGATCAATGGTGGCACAATGGTGTAGCTGGTAAAATTGCTAGCTCCAGTCTCTAGATTCTTTGGCTAACTTTCTAGCTTAATTGCATTATATATCAAGTCTGCATATCCTTCATGACTGTGTGGGGTTTTGCAACATGCTGTGGCTTCAAATATATGCTGTTAGGTGAATTGGTGGTTCAGTAAAGTGCAAATATGTATGCACTCAGTGATGACATGGTGCACATATGCATTCTGCAGAGGATTAGCAACTGATAAAGGACTGGTTCTTCTCCACCTTGCATCCCTTGCTCACTGGGATAGGCTGCAGCACTTCTGTGACTCTGAACAAGATAAAGCTGGTCCAAGAGAATAAATGAGTGTATTTTAAATGAAAATGAGGATGGAATTTGAACTTAAGACCTATGGGTGAAAGGAATTCAGCATTTGCATAAAAAGAAAACCTACAACTGTAAGTACATCAATTGCATATGATGTGAAAACTCAGTCCTGAGAGTATTAATGTGAACAAATGGGGCCAATTTTTGTTGAAACTGACATTTCTAATTAAAACATGAAAAAATAGACTTTGTTTGTGCATCTAATACTGAAGCATACAGTTTAATGAAGAGTTTTCTAATACAAGGCATATAGGCATCTGATAGATTATCATAATCCTAGTGAGATACTAAAGAGATACAAATTCCAGTCCCATGCTAGAAAGCATAGTGTCAGTATTTAATTGGGTTGTGAAAACAATGGGAACCTCGCTAGCTAAGATCTGTGCTAACACAGCAGTTAATCATTGGGAAAATGTTAATGTCTTTAATGATTCTTCTAGTTATTCTATGAATATTTTGTTCTACAAACGTTTTGTATAAGACATATTTATGATTTGGCAAGGAGATGTGAATACTCTCCTAGAATATGTGAATTATTTTGATAACACAACAGATCTCTTAAAATTTAAATTGACATACTCTGAGAAAGAGATACATTTTTTTGAATATTAACATTTTTAAACAAAATGTTGTATTAGGAACAAGTATCTATGAGAAAGAAATGCATTAATCACCTTGTACACGGACATAGCATGAACCCGAACCTGTGTGCCCAGGTCTGTCACCACTGAGTGTGTACTTAGGGAGTCTTTATTGATGTGGTAGTTAGCAGGAACATCACTCTTACCAAAAGGGATGATAATACATTTTTTTGCATTGAGTTTAAGGCCATGACTTTGGCAACCGTCATTTGTTTGTGTAAGAGCCTCTTGTAGCATGTTGACTTCGTTCGGAGATTCTATGACTGCTCCCAATTTGCAGTCATCAGCAAACTGTGTTAGCCATGGACGTTTAGTTTTAGCTTGCATTCTAAGAAATAGATCAGGACTGATCCCTGATTACAGGTCTGCTGTATGAGGTGGATTCCCCTATTTTGACTATATTGGTTCTATCAATGAGCCAGTTAATGACCCATCTGATGATGTACGGGTTGATATCTAGCTGGGTGAGTTTGTCAATTATGCCTGAGTAGGGTATAGTGTCAAAGGTCTTCGCTAATTCTAGGTAGGCTGTATGCACAGATTTCCCCTTAACAAGGGTCTTGGTGACTGTTTAACAGGCATGATCTCCCTTTGACAAATCCAAATCGGGGAGGGTCAAGTGTTTGGAAGTTAACAATATCTTTGCTGATAAGGTCCATGATGATTCTTTCCATGGCCTTCCAGATAAGGCTAGTCAGGCTAATAGGTCTATAGTTCTTGGGGTCAGTGGAAGCACCACCTTCGTGCAAGGGGATAACGGTGGCCTTTTTCCATGCAGTTGGGATGAAGCCAGTGCTTAGACTATGACTGAAAAGAGTACCCAATGGCATTGCTAATTCTTGTTTGAGCCCATGTAGAATGCAGCCTGGGATGTTATCAGATGCGAAGGATGCTGTGTTTTTGACCTTAGAGAGGGCTTTCATGACCTACTCTTTAGAGATACAAGGTAGAGGACAGGTGGTAGGGATGTCTTGGGGTAAATCTGGTGGGGACAGGGGAGTGAAGTTTTCACAGAACCTGTCGGCTAACAGGTTAGCATGTCCACAGGCTAGGTATATGTGGTATCATTAACCACTAGTTCAGCACAAATCATTTTAGGTTATGGATGTAATTAAAGAATGCCTTATGGTTGTCCTTAGTTGAGGAAGCTAATTTGGATTTGTAGTTGGTTTTGGAGGAGTTCACAAGAAGTCTTATTTGCTTGTTTAAGCTGAGGGGGGAGTGTTTCCAGTTTAAGGCTCACTCCCTCTTACTGTTAGACAGCAATTTCTTCCTCTTATTGTAAACCCTGTTAATGAAAGTTGTCCACCAGACAAGTTTACTCTTCCTTGAGGAGCTTGTTTTGGTTCTATCAAGTACGGACGAGTCAATAAAGTTGTTCAGGTGTTTGTATAAAGCATTTGTGTAGAACTTGCCATAGTTGCCAGTTCCATCTGAAGGGGGAGGTGCAGTGAAGCTATTTATACCATCCCATAAGAGGTTATAATCTACTTTGGAGAAGTTTTTAAGTTTAGTTGGTGCTAGGGGTGGGTCAGGTGTGATAGTAACTTCGAATGAGACTGATTTATGGTCAGATCTCACCAGGGAAGGCCTCACAATGGGGGTGCTACAGTGGTTCCCCATATTGGTAAGCACCAGATCCCGGATGTTGTCACCCCTTGTTGGGATGTCAACTAGCTGGTCCAGGACCTTGGAGTTAATGAAGTCAAGGAACCTTTGGGCATGTGAGTTTGCACATGAGTAATTTCCCCAGTCAATGGATGGGTAGTTAAAGTTGCCCAAAACCATGGTGTTCAGATATATCTTAATAGATTCAAGTAGATCCAAATAGGCAGGGTGGGTGTGCTGATTCATGGAGAGGGTCCTGTAGCTGGCAATGACTTGAATAGGTGTCCTATCGACAGTTAATTGCATCTGAAGTATCTCCAGGGAATCATGCTGTCTAACCAGTCTGGAGGTGTATTTATATTTAATTAATATTGATACACTGCCTCCTTTAGGTTTCACATCATCAGTTTGTGGTCTGAATGTGTAGAAGGAGGTGTAGCCCGATCTATATAGCTATGGTGCTGTCCACAGCCTTGAACCGGGTTCCCATGACTGCACAGATGTCTATGTCTTCCAAGGTAAGACTGCTTCCAGTGAATGTAGTTTCATGTTAAGACTCCTAGTGTTTAGCAGCAAAACCTTGAGGTTGTTCTTAGATGGAGTTTTAACATCTGGAATTTTGTCCTTGAGACACTGGCTAAAAAAGGCACTATGGGGGAGGCAAGAGCCTTGGCCAGTAGCTGAAATCCAAGGGGTGATGGATGAAGACCATCTCTGGGAAAACATTGAGGTCTGTCAATCATGTCATCCCAGGCTAACAGATACTGTATTTAACCTCTCAACAAGACCATTAGTCTGGGGATGGTAGGGGGTGGTCTTTAGGTGCGTTACCCCACAGTAATTCCACAGACAAGCCAGCAGGTCTGACATGAAATTGGCATCTCTGTCAGTCAGTATTTTGTTTGGCAAACCTACCTTGCTGAAAATTTCTGACAAAGCATTTGCCACCTTTTCTGCTTCAATGGAGGACAGAGCCACTGCCTCAGGGTATCTGGTTGCATAATCTACCACTAGGATATACTTTTTCCTTGTGGAACTTGGGGTACTCAGAGGCCCCACAATATCCATTGCTACTCTCTAAAATGGCTCCTCAATCACAGGCAAAGGCATCAAAGGAGCATTCACGTTGTCTCCTGCCTTGCCTACCTTTTTGCAACTGCTCACAATTCCTGCAGTACCCTGTTAAATCTCTGGAAATCCCAGGCAAATAAAAGTTCTGTGTAATACTTCTCTTTGTATGTTTTATGTCCATATGACCTGCAATGGGAATATCATGGGCTATGGCTAGAAGTGCCAGATGGTAGGCTCTGGGCACAACCAACTGCTGTATTCTCTCACCCTCTAGCCCTCCCTCAGGAGTCCACTCTCTATACAGTAACCCTTTGTCCAAGTATACAAATTCCCCCTTCCCTTGAGAATCAGGTGCCTCACTAGCTACCTCTCTCAGGCCTTGTAATGTAGGGTCTGAGAGCTGAGCCTGTCTGAACTCTCTCTTTGTTACCCTTTCCAGCTCCCCTTCCACAGGAAGTCTGGCATCCTCTGACAGCAGTGCCTCACTGTCAGCCTGGGTACTACTACTACTCACCTCTGCCCTTGCAATCACTCTGTCCAAGGGAACATGAGTTCCCACAAGCAGCTGTGGCCCACTTCACTCTCACTGCTACAGGATAGCTCCCTCCCTGAAGTAACCACCTCACCATTCCTGGCTGCAAGTGTATGGTCTGTCTGGGTCTCCCTCAGGCTACCAGACCCACATGCTTGTCTCCAAGCCTGACTATGTGTAACTGCATGCACACACGGTACTGTATTATCAAAATCATTCCCTATCAGGACAACTGCAGGGATATCCTCAAATATACCTACTTGCTTGCTTCCTTTTCCACCCTCCCAGTCAAGGTGAACCCTAGCCAAAGGTATTTGGAATGGGATCCCTCCTAAAGCTCTGACTGGAGCAGACTGCCCAAGCAAGTAGTGCACATTTGTAATCACTGCAGGCTTCACAATGGTTAGGTCAGAGGCTGTGTCTCTCTTAGCCATCGTCTCTTTCCCAGCCACTAAGATAGGATATAACCTCTTGTGGTAGTTTGGTACCCTTGTATCTCAGACAACTTACTGCTGGCATTTTGTCATTCCCACTTACTGGCTCTCCCACCTTTAGTTCCCCACCTTGCCTCCATGGACATCTATATGCTACATGGCCCCACTGTTTGCATTTAAAACATTTACCCCTTCATCCTGCATGTGTACCTGGACTAGTGGCTCCCCCTGCTACTGGCAGACTCTGTTGAGGCAGTCTGGGCTGCCCACCATGGGTTCCTTTAGACCCATGAGCAGCACTGGGTGACCATTTCCTGTGCAGTGATGCCCTGCTTTCTAGGTATAGGTGTCCCTTCTTCCCCAACTCATCTGCAGTAGTGCATTGTCTATCAGCTAACCAGATTCACATGTCCTCAGGCAAAGTGCTAAGGACTTATTCCCTCACCAAAAGGACTGCCAGCCCTTCAAAAGTGGTGACCTGACATCCACTCACCCACCTATGAAATTAAGTGCTTAGTTCAGCAACATATTCACACACACTTTCATCTGCCTTGCATCTATGTTTACAAAACTTTTCCTATAAGCTTCAGGTGTTAACTTAAAGCATTCTAACAAACACATTTTGACTGCATTATAATTTAAACAATCAGTATCAGACAGTTTAGAAATGGCAGTTACAGCTTTACCATGGAGTAAGGGGGTCAGGAACCATACACAGAGCCCTTGGTCAACTTTATACTGTTTACATACTCTCTCAAACATATGAATGAAACTATCAAAATTATTCCCCTCTGTAAATTGTGGAAGAAATGTACTGACCTTTGCTGCTTCTGAGGTGCAGTTACTCCCTTCCCCATTACCTCCATGACCCTGGTGAAGAGTCAGCATCTCCTTTTCATATTGCCTCTGCCTCTCATTCTCTTCAGCCTGCAGATGTCACAGCTTCTCATTCTCCTCAGACTCCAGATGTCTCAGTCTCTCTGCTGCTTCTATTTCCAAATGCTTGGCCTCCATCTCAAGTATCTTTAACTCCAGATGGATTTTTAAGTCCTCTGTGGAAAGGTTGAGCTGTCCAGTTTCTGAGTGTTTCACATCTACATGGCCAGTCCAAATGTCCTCCTGGTTGCTATTCTGTGATGCAGCTGTGACTAAAGCTGCAATCATGTCTGCTTTAGTAAGGATGGTATGCACCAGTCCTTTAGCCTGGCACATCTCAACCAACTGGCTCCTTGTCAGCTTGCCATACTCCTCTGCTGACATGCTTGCCTGCTCTCCCTAACTAAGCTAACAAAAAAAGAAAACTGTTTTATACTTTGTTGTATTCTTTGTAACTTCTGGGGCTTCCCCCTAGGTCTCCACTGAAAAAGGGCAGTTGCCCAGTTGGACTATCCTGCTAAACAAACATCAAATAAATAAAAAATATGTTGTTTGTAATACTGACAGCAGATCTGCATTAAGTCCTGAGTTGGTTTCCTGTTTGCATCTTTTGATTGTCGACAGATAGGGATGTGTTTCATACACACACACACACACACACACACACACACACACACACACACACACACACACACACACACACACCACAATGAGTCTGTATGCATACGTGTCTCACTTGTGGTCTGAGTTGATGATCCATATTAGGATACATTCATATATGTTCATACTGTTATATGTTATAATTATGGTGTTATGTGTGATGCTCAGTGTGTACATCTAGTGAGAACTCACCGTTAGATGCAATTTGTGCTGCTGTGGTGGAACAAAACCTGGACATCAGTGTTTAGTTTGTGTACTCATGTACATGTGGTTTGTCATGACTCAGAGTTGTGTGTCAGACACTACCATGTTGCCTGGGCCTAGAAGTGTGGTCAAGCCCTCTGTCACCCACACCTGTGTGTGTCTTCTGCCTCCTGTCTCTACCTCTGCTCCTCTTCTGATAGTTTTGGAATGTCGTCTTCAGATATCTAGGGTTCTTGTGGTAATTTTACCACACCTGCAGGTGGAAGGCCAACAGGTGCTGTTGCTAGCATATTATGTAGCATGGCTCACACAATTATCAGCTGTGCTGCCTTTGCAGGTGTGTATAGCAGTGCATCCCTGAATTTGTGCAGGCACCTGATTCTAGCTTTCAGTACACCAAACACATGCTCAATGGTATTTCATGTTGTTGTGTGTGTTCTGTTGTAGGCCTCCTCTGCAGGGTTTGATGGTTATCCATACAAGGTTATTAGCCATGGCTCGAGTGGATAACCAGAAACAACTGTTATGAGATGTGAACACACATATTGCCATCTGCTTTAATGTATACTTTCTGTATATATTACTGTAATCAAACTAGGTTCCTGCTTTTATGTATACATTCTGTATATGTTACTATATTTACTATCTGTAACACTGTTTTTACTTCTGTACTAATTAATGTTTATATTTTTCTGTATCTCGTTGGAGCTTTTCTCCCCGGGCCTCCACTGAAAATGGGCTCTTTTAGGCCCAGTGGACTTTCCCAGTAAACAAATGCAATAAAATAAAATAAATAAAACAATTGTGATATGAATGCTGAATGTTTGCTGCACGGCTGATTGAGAGTACAAACACCTTCAGTGACCACGGTACACAGGCTACAGGAATTCAATAGCTACACCACTTTACAAGCCGATTAATACGTGATGTGGCTAACTCGCCACTGCTAACCAATTAATATGTGATGTGGATATCCCACCACTGCCAAACATTTAATATGTGATGTGGAATCCCACTACTGCCAAACAATTAATATATGATGCCCCTGCACTGGCCCACTACTGCCAAACAATTAATATATGATGCCCCTGCACTGGCCCAGTAATCAAGGAGCCTCAATCGTCACCACTGGCACCAGTGAGAGATGTACACATTGGGAGGATGACAAGTACACAGACAGTAAAGTACAATTTCCCTTAAGAGCACACAGAGATCACAGTCAGTCTGGAGGCTGGTTTCTCCTTCTTTCTCCAGATCCCCAATAATACTCCCCACTGACACAGCTATAGGGTTAAGATCTCAGCTGAGGGATCAAGCCAAGACCTCCAGCACCCTCTCTGTCCAACCAGTGCTTTGTGTCCCTGCCCAAGTAGCTGACACACACACACTTTGAGATTTCATTTATATACAAACACACACACACCTGGGGAAGGATGGCACAGGTTTACTAGCTATGCCCCCTTCTGCCCAGACTATAAAGTAGTTATCACTGCCATCAGCCCCTACCTATCAGCTACTTAAAGACCCTTACAAAGGGTGACCAATCCTACTGTGTAATGTTACTATTATCCAAATGGTAAGTGTGACCAAGAGCAAGGCTATTGGAGTGGCCTATACAGCATCACCAAATACATATGCAAGTACTCTAAGAGCTTAAATATCTCTAAACAAACAAGCCACAATTAAAATGTTTAAATATATTTAATAATACATAATAAAAGAACAAGACAATACTCAAACAACACAGTAACTACAGAGTTCAGAATCACAGGAAATATTTTAAAACAACATTGCAGGACAGTCTCAAATAAATACAGAAAACATCTAAACTAATCTTTACTATATTCCTATCTATATCTAAAAGATACTATACCCTAAATAACCTACTTACAGAGCAAGGCAAATGTAGATGAATGTTTCTAGATCCAAGACAAGATGCAAAATGCACAGTCTTTCTCTGACAGAGTTCTTAAATTAATAATCAACATTATTGCTGGGTTAGCTCAGATGACATCACTCTTTGTCACCTGACTTCAGTTTCCAGGCTAAACAGATACTTAGAATTTAACACCTCTTTGTCAAAAAATACATATCTCTCAGAAATGTGCAGCTGCTAGGATGTCATAGAGCAATAAAACACTTTTACATTTGAAACCTAATAATTATTTCTTTTTCAATACAATAGGAAAACCTCTAGCTGTAGACATAGTGTCTGCTTGCTGCACTGAAATTGCAATAAAGCAATCGTAAAACACTTTACTTTTCAACTTATTTTCTTGAAGTTTTGCAAGTTAACTCTGTATGTTCCACTTTCTACTCTTAAGACATACATTTGCATACGTATATAGTTTATATACATTTCTGTTCTTTTCCAGTATGATACACTGTGATTACATTCTTGAAGCTCAGTAGATATACAGTTCTCTTACATTTGTAAGACAAGCATATGAATCATATTAATATTCACAAATGACATATGATTATTTACAAAATTCCAGATAGCTGGGCTGGCAGTGTCACACTTACAACTAAAAAGTATTTGTTTACTTTAATATCTTTAACGTATACAAGAGTTACATGACTACACACTACATAAAATGCTTTTCTATTTATATCATGCAGCTTATATAATGAAATATTTTATACAAATACTAATAACAACAAAAATTACTTTGTTTACATTTACTTTTTCCCTTTTATTGTGCTTCCAAAGTTTAATGACATAAAGTGGGATATATGCTTTACAATCCACAAACAAGTTTAACAAAGCCAACAAAAATCCAGTTTTTCTCAGTTACTTTTTTGTGCAAAACCATATTTTAAAAATGCAACTGATGCTTTAAAGTCTCTAACTTATTTACTATTTACAGTGGTGTTGGTCTTCTTGTTCATCTCCATCTATCAACATCACACTCTGGTTCAAGTCCAAGGTATTTGTGATTTTTCTACTCAACTCCTGTGCTTTTTCTATCTCCAAAGCATTTTACTTTAGAATAGTGGAAAAGGATTCAGTGGCAAAGTCCCTTTATAAAAATTATTGTCAGAAGAAGGAGAGTCTATTTCTCTTTCTCTTTGCTGGCTCTCTTTTAGCTGAATAAACTTTTTATTTACTCTTTAGCCTGGTCTGCATCAAAATGTCTTTTCACTTATGGTTTTAAACTGATGTTTGGTGGTTTTTGGATCATTAAGTCAAAAATGATTTAAGCCTGTATTTCAAAAAATACACTGACTGAAAAACAAACACACTGAAAAGAAACATATTCGAGAAAGAAAACCAAATAGCTTCCTTTGTCAGTCATAGAACAAATCCCATTACCACATTTAGACCAAATTTGTCTGAATAGTATGTGTTACAGAAAGGGTTTATGCAAGGTAAAATAAAGTATTGGATTAAATTTATGGACAGGGGCAGAGTTAAGGTTAGGGTTAGCATGCATTAGTAAAGTGAGCAGGGGGTCTTCACATGGAAGCAAAAGAGGCTACTTCAGAAGTGGTAGATACTCAAACAGTGACAGAACATAGCAGAACATACAGAGTAACTGTAAGCATGACTGTTAAAAATTACCACACAGTCTAAATAATATTTATGGGAAGATGGGAGAGCTGAGGCGAGGGTGGACACTGCTGTTATCATTGAAGCATAGGCCAGTGACAAGAGGGGTGTGGTATGGGGACCTGGGTATAGCTCTGGGATGATAGCCAAGAGAGGAATGTGGGTGGAATAGTAACCTATATAAAGAATGATATCAAATGCAAGGTCAGAGAAAAGAATGAAATCCACCTCTAAAGTGAGTGAGAAAGTAGGCAGAGTGAGAAGCAAGGGAAAGCTCACAGAAACTTAAGGTAGAAGAAAAAAGTGGACTGTTGTTAGAATGATGTAGTAGATTAGCTTCAAAACATGCCAAAGGAGAAGGATGAGAGCCTCAGGAAAAAATAACGGGAGTGGGGTAGGAGAGAAAGGGTTGCATTCATGGGAAAATTGAATTTACTATGAGCAAGCAGGGCGATACTGAGTTCTAGGCTAAGGATAGAGGGAGCTGACTGAGGTCTTGGATCAGGAGGGTTTCAAACAAGTGATGTAGACTTTACCAGAAAGGAGATGATTTTGTGCATGGAACTAATCAAGGTTCAAGAGGGTTTTATATATATATATATATATATATATATATATATATATATATATATATGGATCTATGTCAGATGATCGAGGTTTCAGAAACTTAATATTCACATGGACGAGGGCATATGATTGAGTTTCCAAAAAAGTCCAAACATAAAAAAAAAAATAAAAAAAAAATAAAAAAACACAAAAATCTACTTTTTTTACATTTATACAGTGAAGAAAAAGGTAAATTTCCCTATCCTCGCTGTACCACGACTAACATTCAAAAGCTTCAAGTTTTCAAAAACTCGATCATATGGTCTCGACCATATGAATTTCACGTGTCTGAAAATTCAATCAACTGATAGAGATCCATACATGTGTATATTATCTATGTATCTATATATTTATATATCTGTATATCTATATATATATATATATATATATATATATATATATATATATATATATATATATGGGAGCCCTTTGTTAGAACTTTCAAATGTTTGAAACTCATATGGCTGACACCATATGAGCGAACGTCTGAAAGGCCGACAAATGATAGCAGAGATCCCGCTGCAGTGCGGCACTGGGAGATTTCCCTTTCCTGCACTGTAGTGCGATCTTGGAGTGAGAATATTTAAGTATCAGGGGTTGTTGGGGGAGCAGGGGGGCTTCCCCCCCTGCATAACACAGTTTTACTGTGTTTACAGGTAGGTAAATGGTGCTATTTCAGAATGTCGGTCTTTTGGAATGTCGATCATATGGTGTCGGCCATATGAAAGTCGGCATTCTGTACTATCGACATTCTGAAGTAGACCCCTATATATATATATATATATATATATATATATATATATATATATATATATATATATATATATATATATATATATATATATATATATATATATATATATATATGAGGACATTGTTAATCATCAATCATGCCACTGTGTTTTAAAGTGGAAGAACTAAAAGAATGCAAAGACAAAGATGATGGAAGGGGATTTCAGAGCAGTGGATTGTGCTGAGTTGGGGCAAAGGGTCAAATGTTACTAAGACATCTGAAGGCAAACTAATGGAGTAAATGAGCTATTACAGTAAGTAAGAGATGGCATGTTTAGGTTTCTGGATAAGGGTGCCAGGAAGAGATAAAAAGAAAAAAGAGCAGAGAACACCTGTAAGGCTACACATGTGTAACTACGGATTAGGGAAAAAAGAAAGAAAAGAAATGAAAGACCGGTGGCAAACAGGTGGAGGTCACTAAGTACAAAACATTTAAACAGAAAATCAGCAATGGAGGTGTGAGCACAATGGTACATGCTGTAAATGAGTTGGCAGAATAAACCAAGAACGGAAGCAAAGGTGCTTTGGGGTCTACAGCAGAAGGTTAGATGGTAGGGCCAAAGTAACCAGCCAGAGAAAAGATGGTATGGGATAACAAAAGACAAGGAAAAGCAAAGGTACTGAATGAAAATTTTGCTTTAGCCATCATGAAGGAAACTAAGGGAAGTATGCCATGTTGGAGGAAGGCCAGAGTGAGGAGAAAAATATTCAGACAGCAGGCTAGAGAGGGAGAGGTAGAGAGGGAAGTGGCTGTTCAATGTGATAAGTAGTCAGCAAGACAGGCTGAGGGTTTCAGAACTAGTAATCTGATAACCATTGCCATTAGTCAGCTGCAGGTATCTGAGACTTTTCTAATACAATTCTGAAGTATCTTGAGTGCTAAAAGTTAGCCTAGCATAGCACGCTTTGTTAAAAGTAAATACTATACTGTAAAGCACATGTAGTTGTTTTACAGACAAGCTGGTTCTGACCTCATATTTCTCTGAAAGCTTGCACCAGGAAGAGGTTTCTCATCTACTAAGCTATGAGCACTGATTTTGCTGTGCTAGGGTTTCTACTGAAATGAAGATTTCCATTTAAAGCTGTAAAATCGTTTAAATCGTTTAAAATATTATAACTTTATTTTTGATAGATAATGTATCCTAATTTGATCAATGGTGGCACAATGGTGTAGCTGATAAAATTGCTAGCTCCAGTCTCTTGATTCATTGGCTAACTTTCTGGCTTAATTGCATTATATATCATGTCTGCATATCCCTCATGACTGTGTGGGGTTTTGCAACATGCTATGGCTTCAAATATATGCTGTTAGGTGAATTGGTGGTTCAGTAAAGTGCTAATATGTATGCACTCAGTGATGACATGGTGCACATATACATTCTGCAGAGGATTAGCAACTGATAAAGGACTGGTTCTTCTCCACCTTGCATCCCTTGCTCACTGGGATAGGCTGCAGCACTTCTGTGACTCTGAACAAGATAAAGCTGGTCCAAGAGAATAAATGAGTGCATTTTAAATGAAAATGAGGATGGAATTTGAACTTAAGACCTATGGGTGAAAGGAATTCAGCATTTGCATAAAAAAACCTGCAACTGTAAGTACATCGATTGCATATGATGTGAAAACTCAGTCCTGAGAGTATTAATGTGAAAAAATGGGGCCAATTTTTGGTGAAACTGACATTTCTAATTAAAACATGAAAAAATAGACTTTGTTTGTGCATCTAATACTAAAGCATACAGTTTAATGAAGAGTTTTCTAATACAAGGCATATAGGCATCTGATAGATTATCATAATCCTAGTGAGATACTAAAGAGATACAAATTCCAGTCCCATGCTAGAAAGCATATTGTCAATATTTAATTGGGTTGTGAAAAAAATGGGCACCTCGCTAGCTAATATCTGTGCTAACACAGCAGTTAATCATTGGGAAAATGTTCATGTCTTTAATGATTCTTCTAGTTATTCTATGAATATTTTGTTCTACAAACGTTTTGTATAAGACATATTTATGATTTGGCAAGGAGATGTGAATACTCTCCTAGAATATGTGAATTATTTTGATAACACAACAGATTTCCTAAAATTTAAATTGACATGCTCTGAGAAAGAGATGAATTTTTTTGGATGTTAACATTTTTAAACAAAATGCTGTATTGGGAACAAGTATATATGAGAAAGAAATGCATGCTAATCACCTTGTACAGGAAAATAGCATGAACCCGAACCTGTGTGCCCAGGTCTGTCACCACTGAGTGTGTACTTAGGGAGTCTTTACTGATGTGGTAGTTAGCAGGAACATCACTCTTACCAAAAGGTATGATAATACGTTCTTTTGCATTGAGTTTAAGGCCATGACTTTGGCAACAGTCATTTGTTTGTGTAAGACCCTCTTGTAGCATGCTGACATCGTTCGGAGATTCAATGACTGCTCCCAATTTGCAGTCATCAGCAAACTGTGTCAGCCATGGACCTTTAGTTTTAGCTTGCATTTTAAGAAATAGATCAGGACTGATCCCTGGTTACAGGTCTGCTGTATGAGGTGGATTCCCCTATTTTGACTATATTGGTTCTATCAATGAGCCATTTAATGACCCATCTGATGATGTACTGGTTGATATCTAACTGGGTGAGTTTGTCAATTATGCCTGAGTAGGGTATAGTGTCAAAGATCTTGGCTAATTCTAGGTAGGCTGTATGCACAGATTTCCCTTAACAAGGGCCTTGGTGACTGTCTCGAAGAAATCCACCAGGTTTAACATGCATGATCTCCCTTTGACAAATCCAAATTGGGGAGGGTCAAGTGTTTGGAAGTTACCAATATCTTTGTTGATAAGGTCCATGATGATTCTTTCCATGGCCTTGCAGATAAGGCTAGTCAGGCTAATAGGTCTATAGTTATTGGGGTCAGTGGAAGCACCACCTTTGTGCAAGGGGATACCGGTGGCCTTTTTCCATGCAGTTGGGATGAAGCCAGTGCTTAGACTATGACTGAAAAGAGTACCAAATGGCATTGCTAATTCTTGTTTGAGCCCATGTAGAATGCAGCCTGGGATGTTATCACGTCCCATGGATGCTGTGTTTTTGACCTTAGAGAGGGCTTTCATGACCAACTCTTTAGAGATACAAGGTAGAGGACAGGTGGTAGGGATGTCTTGGGGTAAATCTGGTGGGGACAGGGGAGTGAAGTTTTCACAGAACCTGTCGGCTAACAGGTTAGCATGTCCACAGGCTAGGTATATGTGGTATCATTAACCTCTAGTTCAGCGCAAATCCTTTTAGGTTATGGATGTAATTAAAGAATGCCTTATGGTTGTCCTTAGTTGAGGAAGCTAATTTGGATTTGTAGTTGGTTTTGGAGGAGTTCACAAGAAGTCTTATTTGCTTGTTTAAGCTGAGGGGGGAGTTTTTCCAGTTTAAGGCTCACCCCCTCTTACTGTTAGACAGCAATTTCTTCCTCTTATTGTAAACCCTGTTAATGAAAGTTGTCCACCAGACAAGTTTGCTCTTCCTTGAGGAGCTTGTTTAGTTCTATCAAGTATGGCCGAGTCAATAAAGTTGTTCAGGTATTTGTATAAAGCATTTGTGTAGAACTTGCCATAGTTGCCAGTTCCATCTGTAGGGGGAGGTGCAGTGAAGCTATTTATACCATCCCATAAGAGGTTATAATCTACTTTGGAGAAGTTTTTAAGTTTAGTTGGTGCTAGGGGTGGGTCAGGTGTGATAGTAACTTCGAATGAGACTGATTTATGGTCAGATCTCACCAGGGAAGGCCTCACAATGGGGGTGCTACAGTGGTTCCCCATATTGGTAAGCACCAGATCCCGGATGTTGTCACCATTTGTTGGGATGTCAACTAGCTGGTCCAGGGCATTGGAGTTAATGAAGTCAAGGAACCTTTGGGCATGTGAGTTTGCACATGAGTAATTTCCCCAGTCAATGGATGGGTAGTTAAAGTTGCCCAAAACCATGGTGTTCAGATATATCTTAATAGATTCAAGTAGATCCAAATAGGCAGGGTGGGTGTGCTGATTCATGGAGAGGGTCCTATAGCTGGCAATGACTTGAATAGGTGTCCTATCGACAGTTAATTGCACCTACCTGAAGTATCTCCAGGGAATCATGCTGTCTAACCAGTCTGGAGGTGTATTTATCTTTAATGAATATTGATACACTGCCTCCTTTAGGTTTCACATCATCAATTTGTGGTCTGAATGTGTGGAAGGAGGTGTAGCCCGATCTATATGGCTGGGGTGCTGTCCACAGCCTTGAACCAGGTTTCCATGACTGCACAGATGTCTATGTCTTCCAAGGTAAGACTGCTTCCAGTGAATGTAGTTTCATGTTAAGACTCCTAGTGTTTAGCAGCAAAACCTTGAGGTTGTTCTTAGATGGAGTTCTAACATCAGGAATTTTGTCCTTGAGACACTGGCTAAAAAAGGCACTATGGGGGTGGCAAGAGCATTGGCCAGTAGCTGAAATCCAAGGAATGACAGATGAAGACCATCTCTGGGAAAGCACTGAGGTCTGTCAATCATGTCATCCCAGGCTAACAGATACTGTATCCCCTTGGAATGACACCAGAAACTAAGCCAATTATTGAAGTCAATCATTTTCTGTTTGTATTGAGGCATCATCCTAAGTAAAGGTAAAATGCTGCTTAAGGCTAGGGTCAAACCAGCCTGAGACACCTAGTCTAAGAGCTCAATCATGTCTCTCTTCATATATTCCAGAGAGGTACATCTCAAGTCATTCACACCAACATGGACTATGACAGAGACATAACAGAACCTGTTGTTGAGAGACTTGAGTGCATGTGTGATATGGCGTATCCTAGCACCTGACAGACAGCTGACCATGACCTTCTCCTTATCCAGCCTGGTGAGAGGGACATCTATGTGTCGCATGATGGAATCACCTATGACTAATATGTTTGGTTTTGTGTTTTGTCTTAAGGGCTTGACAGGTGCGATACTGGTATGTGAGCTATTATGTGTACTGTGTTCTACAGAGGAAGTATTATGGGTAACCTGTTAGTGTTTGTGTTTGGGAGGTCTCTGGTGTTTAGGTATGTTTCTGGTGAGGACCTCCGCATATATAGGTATGTGTGATGTGGGTTTGGGTGGAGTAGGAGGTGAGATGTGCATGCCAACAACCTGCTCATTGTCATAGGTACTAAGTTCTGTGTGAGTGAGCATGGATTCAACTTTCTTAATATAGTTTTTTTTTTACTTTTTATTTCTGTTTGCTATTTGCATGTAATTATATGATATGTCATTGCCTATGCTTGGAGCTTTTCTCCCCGGGCCTTTACTGAAAATGGACATATATCCAGTTAGACTAGCCAGGTCAACAAATGTAAAATAAATAAATAAAATAAAATAAAATAAATAGTTGCATCTCTCGCATGCTGGGTTTGTGTGGACTAGGAGTAGAGGGTGTCAGTGAACATGAGGCAGTTACTACACTATCTCAGGATGCCCATGTTGACCAAGCTGGCTGGAGAAACTGTGGGAAATTGTACATCCATGGTGCTAGGCAAAATTATATGGTCAGGAAGAGAGGTCACACTTAGGAATGGCTAGTGGGTGAGAGGTATGTCAGTACCTCTGAGACTAGGCTTAGTGTTCTACCAGACAGTAGAGCTGAGCCACAAAAAACCTCTGGAGGACCACAAGAAAAGTGCTAAAGGAAAATTTAACAAGCAAAATATTTGCTTCTATAACCACCAATGGTAACTACTGCTATGTGGCAGTGCACAAAGGTGCAATACACACATGAAAGTGCATACGAAGGGCTTATATAAAGCAAGAAATAACTCTTTCAACTCAAACTAGCAAATAAGGATGTACTCTCTGAGTTCTAGTCCAATCACCCTCAATTAGATGGGACCCAGACAGCACTCTCCTCCCACAAGGGTGCAGAAAGACTTTCTCCAACAAAGATGGATTGAATTTGATGCTCAGAGGTTACAAAACTGACCCGGAAACAGCAAGCCTGAAACTGGGCTATGCTATAGCCAAGCTAGTACAGCATGCAGTAAAATGTGGCCAAAAACATTTTTAAAGGCATAGTAAAAAGACAATTTCCTACAGCAAGTCAATTGAATACTGACACTCAAATGCGTATATACATTTAATACAGAAGTGATAGACTTTATGGAGGTGTGGTACCTTTAAGAATTTAATTACTTAATTGTTTAACAGATTGGAGTATATAAAGATTGATGTAATTTTATAGTATTTGTTCTGATGAAGTCCCATTTGATTATAGGGACAAAAGCGCTCAACCTTGTGTATGTTTTAGTGTTATTAAAGTGTGCTTTTTTATTTATATTGGACTATCCATTATTTGGATACAGTTTCCATACTACTGGATACTGTCACAGTCTTTTGTTGCCAGCAATCCACTCAGGATGGCTGTTTTTACGTGATTAGTTTTTTGATGCCAGCCGTTCTAGTGACACACTGCTTTTGCTTTTACTAGTTTGTTTTTGGCAGTGCGACTTTGGCTTTTGCTGGCATACACCATTTGACTGGATCCATTTTGGTGTATTTTATCACTTTTATGATGGAACATTGTGCCGTTGCGTGTTCTTCACTCTCAACTAGTGATGCTGCCTCGCTACCTAAGGAAATTAATAATAAAAGCATCAGAAAGCTTAAACAACTTGTTTCTATGCTCTCCCAACAAGTTACCGACATAAGGAACAGCCTCAAGAGACTACAAGCTCCACAATGCACTGCAGAAGGTATGACATACAGAGACACGAGACTACCCAATCAGGTAGACTTTTCCTGTCTTCCTGGTTCCCTGAGTGAGCATGAGAGACATAATTAAGACATTACACACAACGGAGGTCTGTTTGGTCTGCAAAAGGAGAAAGATTTTAATTTCAGCGAATGCGCCCGCAGGGAAGTTAATTTTACAAAAAATGGCTTTTCTCACCAGTGTGAATCTGCCAAATCATTCCGGACTAAAATGTATGAGTTGGAGAATAAGCTTATCAAGGTACACATACTGCAATGTGATAACCGTTACTTCAATGAGAGTATTAAAGCAAAAAGTGTCCCTAAAGATTTACGAATCTACAAATTTCCTAATGGACTGAAAGTTGGGGATATTGAAATAGATGAATTATTAAAATTATTTGACTGTTTTGGTTATGAACTGATGGCTTTTATTGTAAGGGTTAATAACACACGTATTAGTAAGTTGTTGGATGACTTGAATGTTTTGAATAATGAAATTTTAGATGACTTATTGTTTGAATCTAATGCAGAGAAATATAATGCTATGTTTAACAAAGTTGAACGCTATGTTAAAACAAATTTGGATAGAAAACGTAAAAAAATGTGTAGGGATGAGAATGATTATAATAAAAAGCTAGCTTATCCCTTTCCTAACTCCTATTTTGATACACAAAAGGTGTTTAGTGAGTTTGAACCTCCCCCTAGGGAAATGATTAACAACAGATATCCCACAATTTGAACAAGACATCAACCACAGGAGGAAAAAGAACTCTACAATGAGAATTATGACCATAATTACCCCCCCCCCCAAGGACATCTGAAAGGATAGGAAAGCAGAATAGGCAGAAGAATTTTTTTCTACAAGCCCACACTCTGAGAGGGGGAAGGGGAAGAGGTTGCTTGAACAGGAGCAGGAACAATTAATGACTATACAAACCAGCAGTTATGTATATGACAATCTGGTTAATAAAGGGATAGTAACAACACATGGGGGAGTTATGAACACATTAAGTGGTTTTAATATTTTTAATTACATGAATACAGTAATAGATAGAACACATTTTGACCTTTTCAAAAAAGGGTTTAAATTTGTACCCTCTGGTATTATAGGAGTGGTAGATGTAGTCACTGAACTATGACTTTTTATGAGAAAGTTAAATTTGCAGTTACTTAAGGATAATGGGTTTAATACTAGAAATAGTGGGGTTATCATGCAAAAGAAAATTGTTTTAATCATCCCCTCTGCTCCCTTCTTTCAGTATTTGAGAAGGTACCACCTTCTTGAGACTTTCTACGATACTAATAAATATCAGTTGATATCTAAAATGAAGTTTTCTTAATGTATAGAAAAATACAATTATTTTGAGAAGACTCAATTTTGCAAGGTGTGATTAATGAAAATCTGTTTGAATTTTTGAAATCTGAACATCTTACCATCCCTGTAGCTTTTGATGTCCCAAAGATTCATAAATATATCCAACACCCTCCTTTTAGAGTCATAATAGCAGCACACAATAGTCCCACATACTCATTAGGTGTATTTGCGGATAGGTTGCTTAAAGACCTTATTAGACCTATCGACTATATGTTAAAAGACTCTTGGGAAAATCAAAGCTAATTGGTACAGTGAGATGTGTAGTTTTTCCACAACAGATGTTAAAGATTTATTTACGTCTATACCCCATCAAGATGGTTTGAATTTGTTTTATGAAGCTTTAAGAGAATTAACCCACTAAGTGACACTATAGCGAATTTTTTGATGGCCAGTATGGAATATATTTTAAATAATAATTATTTTATGTTCAGAGAGTTTTTTAAACAAACTAAGGGGTAGCAATGGGTGTGAGTTGCGCACACATGTATGTAAATTTAGTCCTGTATTCATGGGAGAAGAAGTATGTTTTTAATTCAGATTTGTCCAAGGACTGGTTGATTTATTTTAGATACCTAGACGATATCTTTATTTTATGGTAATCCCCATGTAATATTGATAAATTATTGGATTAGCTGAACAATACTAGTGGAATTTTCCAATTTACAGGAGTTGAATCTGAAACCAGTATTAACTACTTAGATGTAACTTTATTTAAAGATAAACCTAACAACAAATTTGGTTCAAAAATCTTTAGAAAAGTTACTTTTTCTAATAGTTACTTAGACTACCAGAGTAACCACCCAAGACATGCTAAAAAAAACATTTTTAAGGGACAATTGGTACGAGTAGCCAGAATGTGCTCAGAATTGGACAGTTTCTTAGCTGAAGTTAACACCATAACAAATATGTTCAAGGAAAGAGGCTACCCCCACCATTATTTAATAAAAGTAGCACATGATGTTAAATCAGGATGGGGTAATAGATATAAACCTCTACTAGACACCAATAGAGGTTTGAGTTCTAGTAGGATAGTTACAGATGGAACATCCAATTTTTACAACAGTATGGTGCTACCTTTCGGCACAGGTAGTCAGGAAGTGAAAAAAATATAGTAGCAAAAATTGGTTTATTTTTAAGAGCAACCCAGAAATACTTGATATTATAAGACAAGCCCATTGCTTTGTTTACAAAACAGGAAAGAATTTAAAATGGCTATTTGAACATGAGATAATGTATTATCAAATACCCGAAAGAGGAACAATCAAGTGTGGTGCATGCAAACAGTGCCCCTATATTTTGAAAGATCAGATCATTACCTTAGAACATATACCCTTTAAAATCCTACTTAGAAAGGGTAACTGTGGTACTAAGAGCATTATTTACATCACTATATGTGTCACTTGTGGTAGTTTCTATGTAGTGAAAACCGCGAGAAATCTCAGAAAGAGAATGTATGAACACCTATATGCTATAGCTAAAGCTAACACAAACAATGCCCTCTTTAAACATAGTCAGGTATGTAAAGGCATGAGTAGATTTAAATTTAGTATTTTGGACATGATACCTATTAATACCAGAGGAGGGTGGTGGGAACTAGATCTGGAGATTAGAGAAATACAGTGGCAATAGAGGTTAAACGCCACAGTATTCCCTGGTTTGAATGAAAGTTGTACTAGTGTTCCATTCCTTACAAAATGAGCTCTTAATTTATAATTTTGAATTTTGATTTGTTATTTTTATTTTTATTCTCAAGACACTTTTTTAAAGAATTGAATGTATAAATAAATACATTAGAGTTCACTTATTTATTATTTAGAACATGTATATACATTTAATAGAGAAGTGATAGACTTTATGGATGTGTGGTACCTTTAAGAATTTAATTACTTAATTGTTTAATAGATTGGAGTATATAAAGATTGATATATTTTATAGTATTTGTTCTGATGAAGTCCCATTTAATTGTAGGAACAAAAGCGCTCAACCTCTTGTATATTTTAGTGTTATTAAAGTGTGCTTTTTTATTTAAATTGGACTACTCATTGTTTGGATACAGTTTCCATACTACTGGATACTGTCACAGTCTTTTGTTGCCAGCAATCTGCTCAGGATGGCTGTTTTTATGTAATTGTTTTTTTGATACCAGCCATTCTAGTGACTCACTGCTTTTACTGTTTTACAACTATCAGAAATGATGGATGAGTTTTGAGATAGGCAATATGATCCCACACTACTTGATAATATTTCCCGGGAAGTTATTTCTGAATGGGACACATGAGAAAAAACATATTTTATGCACCCGGAAAATGTAATATCTGATTCTAATAGTCATGTTAACAATAACAGTAATAATAAGAACAATGGTGTTAAGTACTTAACTAACTATAACACTAGAACTGAGGGAATTTTGAATATCATAAGAAATAATTGGGGTACTCTTTGTATATAAGCGGGTATAAGCAAATTTATTAATGAAAGTCTGCAATTTTCTTTTAAGAATTGTTTAAATCTGAGCCAGAGGCTCTTTTACGAAGAAATGAAACCAGTAAAAGCATTAATTTATAGTAATAAAAGAGAAACATTTTTGTGTCATAATTGCTCATGTTGCAGAATGATACGAACTTTGTGTATCTAAATGCCAATTACTTATTTAAGTTTGACTGTTATGCAAGTTGCAACACAGAGAATGTAATATATATAGCTACCTGCACTATGTGCAGACATTTTTATGTAGGGGAAATGCAACCATAGATTTTAAGAATTAATTACTGATCATCTATCAGACATCAGGAGAAATGTCAGCACGGATTCGCTTGAGAAACATGTTCAAGAAAAAGGGTTGCAACATAGCTTTAAGTTCTGAGTTATACAAGTAATATTAAAGAATAGAAGTGGTGGTGATTTAAAGAATTTTACTGAAGTCTGTGAACAAAATTGGATAATACATTTGAATGCGGATAGTCCACCTGGGTTAAACTCTGCTGTTAGTTTAAAACCTTTATTATAGTATAGACAAAATAAGTTGTAGAATGCATACTATGTAACTTTGTTTTTACTCTGAACTTTTAAACAAGTTACTATGCAATTATGTATCTAGGATACAATGTAAATTGTCTAATTGATGTTGTTTTTGATTGGTTCTCAGAACAAGGGTGAGACCTGAAAACTTTGATGGGTTCGTGTGCAAAAGTGTATTAAAAGAATTTTACTGGTGTTTGAGCTCAGACGTGCTTTTATTTGGTTGTAAAAAATATCCCTTGACTGTTGTTATGAAAATGCATTGCAACAAATAGCAAGAGATAGAACTGTGTGTGAGTAAATTATGATGGAATACAAAGCAAACCTTATTATAAGAAAGTAATCTTAGATTTGAAAATGTCTTTAAGTATAGTTTTGGCAGTGAAAAGATAAAATAAAATGTAAGTATATGCAGCATAAACATTGGGATGTAGCTTGTAACCAAGTAAAAGAACAGTGCTGGATCTGGTCTCAAACCTATGGACTGAAAGAATGCTAAAACTTGTTGAAGAAGCTGTATGGATAAATATCACATAGCTTCTTTATACAAATTTATATGGCAGATGCCACGTTTGAGGTAGAATGGGGCACTAAGCAAAAGCCTAGATGACTAAAAGAGGAAGCTTCACAAGAGCCAACTGTTAAAGTTGCAGAAGGAACAATTAGGAGTACTTGATAATATTCACATTTAAGTTTTATTTAATTGTTTGTTAACAAAGTAGGTTTACTGGATGAGAGACACTTTTTAGCCGTGGCCTGGGCACAAGGCAGTAAACAAGTTTCGGTACAGTATAATCTATTTACAGTAAGTTTATGTATGTAACATTTCCAGTTTACAACAATAGTTATGAATTATACATTTTTGACAAAGTAATTGAATGTTTGTTTAATTAACAATTTAGCAGTTGTGAGTAGTTAACAGGAATCAGGGTACTGTGCTGCAAAATGAGATACTTAACACATAACTGAAATATAACATCAATAGTATACAAACCATATTGAAGTACTTTCTATGTACATATTTACTTACTTAGATAATAAAACAGACTGTCTGGGTTGTCAATTTCTGCATAAGTGTAACTTGCAGATATTAGATGGACTCTACCCTTGACCTCCTTTTGCAGTTGCAACAGTACTATTGCCTGAGGCTGTAAGAGATGTTTAGTTAAACTGAGAGCAATTTGTTTCTTTTCTCAAATCAGTGAGTTGATGGTTCAAATTTACCAGGGCTACTTTATTATAGCCTTTCTCTCCAGTAGGTCATTTGAATAGAAGTGTTTGAAGACAGAAGGTACCATCAGTTTGAGAATGAAGCTCATAGAAGAAAGACATAATGTTAGTGTATGTCTGAGGGAAGGACAGTACCTCTCAAACTTAAGTTTAAATGCAAAGACTGAGTGAAGAATGGAGGTCTGGGCATTAACTGGAAACCATTTTGTTTTTGTGGGGATCTGCAGAAGTAATCTTTTTACGGGGTTTGATAAAATAAGCTACAGTTGTTCTTAAACAAAGTTTGGATAAGATGGGTGTGGAAGCTTGTGTAACAGCATAAAGAACAAATTCCACTTGTGAAAGGTACATTAATAGCCAGATCATATCTGGCAAGTGGGGAAAAATGATCGGCAACACATTACACAGATTATGGTTGTGTGTTAACCTTGTCTGCTACAATTTCTGTTTATGTTTTAAGAAAAGTTTAGGAACAGAGTTTAAGCCAATGTATTTATATTGTGTAGTTTGGGTAATCTGAATGTTGTTTGGATGTTTGCAAGGGGGATCTGTTTAGTAATTGCTGAGAAGAAACCACTGATATATGGAGGATATACATATATATATATATATATATATATATATATATATATATATATATAGATAGCTATATATACATATAGATATCTATATCTAATCTAATATATGTGTGTGTGTGTATATATATATATGTATGTATATATATATATATATATATATATATATATATATATACACACACACACACATGCATATATACACACACACACACACACACACACACACACACATATATATATATATATATATATATATATATATATATATATATATTTAAAAACAACTTTCATTCCTTCGAAATGTAAACATAGAACTACAAAAATCTGTTGAGTGTCAAAGAACACCAGAGAATAGTTCAGGATAATGTGAAGAAGCGCTTTCATTCCTTTTTTATAAGGTGTCAGTGTTATGAGTTTCAGTCAAGTGAGTTTTCAGCATTTTGAAGTTTAGATTATATGAAGTAGACCCATATATAGATATAGCCAGATATGTATATATATATATATATATATATATATATATATATATATATATATATATATATATACAGGTAGATAGATATAGATATATAGATATAGCTATAGATATGTGTGTGTGTGTGTGTGTGTGTGTGTGTGTGTGTGTGTGTGTGTGTGTGTGTGTGTGCGTGTGCGTGTACATGTGCATATATACTGTTGAAATCCAACTGGAGCTCATTTTGTGTGTGAGTTGCTATATGTGTCGTGATCAGTATCGCTAGTTTAAAGTATTATTATTATTATGCAATGGTTGATGGTTGTAGCAACATCATTAATAAATAGGGAAAATATAATAGGCCTGAGTACAGATCCCTATAGAACAGCAGAGAAGAATGTTTACTTAGCAGTATTTTGCTTGTTTGCCTGAATTTTAAAGGTTCTCTGAGACAAGACATTTGATAATTGAAGCAGAGTGTAGGATGTCAATCTCTGTGCTCTTACTTTTGTCCAAAGAATTTGGTAGTATACACTTTTGAATGCTAGGCCCATAAAGATGATACCTATGAGTAACCCATTCTCCATGTCAGAAAATATTTTGTCAGTGATAGATAGATAGATAGATAGATAGATAGATAGATAGATAGATAGATAGATAGATAGACGGATGGATGGATGGATGGATGGATAGATAGATAGATAGATAGATAGATAGATGGATGGATGTATGTATATGAGTACAGGTTTATAGATAAGTACTAGTCAATCAGTCTACAGACCATTAAATGTCTAACCAATAAACCATATTCAGCTGCTTCCTGCAGGCTTGAGAAGGGCAACGCAATATAGAGTGGAGGAGAATTTGAAACTGACCATCTAGTTATGTCAGTTTACTTTCAAGGTGGCAAGTGTGCTTCTCTGCTTGACATGTACTTGAAATGTGTCCCAAAGGTGGGGGAACATATCATCATGAATTATATATCTGTCCATGAAGGTTTAGTACTTCAGCTGCATATTTTAGTAGCCATTTATTCTGTGAAGAAATAGAAGATCAAAGAGGGTCAGAGCTATGCTGACTAGAGAGGGCTGCCAGCCTGTCTAGATATTTGAGGATCTTGAGGCCATTGATTTTTATTATTATTTTTATTAGGAATATCTGTGGTCTTTCAAGCTGAGTGATATGTCTACTTACTCCTTAGCTCTTATGCTTTGTAACTACTGTTAATTGTGTGTTTTGTGTATTAGTCCTACATTTTCATATTTGTGTATTATTACTTCCTAATACTGCCTTATTAACGTATGTAAGTTGTAAAACTATACCAAATGAGTGTAGAACTGTATTATTCTGTTTTTTTCAACATTTTTCATTTGTGTTTCTGCAAGCTAATGTACACAATCATGTTACATGTTATATTTGTCACTATTTAACAACTTAACATTTATTTTTAGCACTGCATTATATGTTTTTATGGGTCCCCACTGAAAATGGGTATCCACCCAGTAGGGCAAACCTGGTCACCAAAATCTAAGTAAATATATAGACTTTAAATAAATGACAAAACTGAATAACCTTTTTCTTCACACCACTTATCTATGAGCCCTGCAGAGACTTTTAATGTAGTTCCCTAAATCAAGTAGGTTAAAACAGGATGCTAAGCACATGTGGATAAGAGAAAACCATCAAGAGATCAACTAATTCAGATGCTCTGGACTAATATTAAAAATATTGTAATATTATTATAATATTGAGACTAATATCATATCAGCAGTAGGCCATGCGTTAGAAAGCAAGATGGTATCTCTGGGCTGATAGGATATGGTAGGTATCCACAAATATCAGTGTAGACTGTACAGGGTTTGAGTAACTGAAGAATGTTTGTAAAAAGGTTATTGAAAATCTGAACTGTTTTACATATTTACATCAGTAAAGCAAAAATGGAGTGTGTTACTGGTATGACAGGATACATATGCAAGCAATGAATGATAGAAGAAAATGGATGCTAGACACTTTGGCATGAAAAACACAACCACAACTATTTGTTTGAGGTACTCTAAATTAATATTAAAATATTGTAATATTGATCCATATATCCAACAAAATATAGACTGTGCATTAGCCAGAGATGTGACATCTACAAGAAGACATATTTTGCTAAACACAACCGTGAAACTATTCATGTGGGATGTACGCAGATGAAGATATTAAAGAGCATTTGCAAAAAGATATAAAAACATGATATGTTTACATATTATTGCTAATAAGGCAAAATGGAGTGTGACACTGTCATGCTGGATGCAGTGTGCGTAAGCAGTAGGTGTTAGTAGAAATTATTTTCAAACTTGGCGGGGAATGTGAAGACATTCAGAGATATCAATGTCAGAGATATCAATGTTTGATAAATGACTTTTACATTAAAGTACAAAACGTTTACCTCTGATATCTGTCATCTAATGTGCACAGCTTTGTAGATAAATGTTGTTTTGAAATATTGAGAAAATATGAAATGCATGATTTGCACTTACTGCAATGTTAGAAAACAGCAGTGTGCAGCTCACTTCTGCCACATATCATTAGAAAAAAGCTCTGAAACAGAACAATTTTCCTGCTGATAACCTTGGGTCTACCTTGCATGCTTATAGAAATATAAAACTTTGTCCATAACTTTAGTAGCTTTTGCCAAATGAAGTGCCATTGTTATTTCATAAATCTGTAATCAAAATCAACAACAGCAGTCAATAGACTTTTGATGCTAACACCAGTGTATAACCCATTGTCTAATGAAGAACCTTCATGTTTTAAACATTTTGGAACTTGGATCATTTATAAAATATTATCAATCATACGAGGAGTGTTTTCAATATAGGATTATGGAGAAAAGCTCTCAGGAAGCAAGTGCTTTCCTTCCATAGAAGACTTCAGGAAGCAAGGGGATTAATTAACTTTATGCTGCCCAGAAATGAATCTGTTAAGCATTATTAAGCTGAGATGTGTGGACAATGTCCTAACCACTTTTAGTATTATACACAAATATTTTGTAAGACATTTCATTCTAATGACTAAATTCTGCCTAGAAATGGGAGTGGTATGGATTAAGTCTGAGTAGTTTACTGGTTAAATTACAAAATAATATATATTAAGGTAATTAGATCTGATATATGTTTTTGTAGGAGGGAAGTAATTGTGTATACCATTTATTTAAAAGAATTTGGATCCAAAAAGCTACAGTGAAGTTAAAGAGAACAAATATATTACTTAGACATTTTTTTTGAATTTTGTTTTGCAAAGTCTTGAAGGTAATATATATTTTGGTTGTGTTAAATCTTCTTCTTCTTCTTTCGGCTTTGCAGGATCAATGTGCATTAGTGGGTAATACATTGGAGTACTCAGTGGGTTGGCTCCAATGTATGTAATGCAAAGCTGAACTTTCATAGCTCTATATTTTCCAAGAGTTTACAGAATGCCCCTGGTTTTGCCTCATATATTTGGTTGGTTCCTCATAAAATTAATGTTTTTCCTGACAAATCACCGAGGATAGCAGTCACTATATAATGTCAAAAATTGAGTTTCAAATTTCATGTTCTTCAGAAAATGCACATTAATGGAAAACTTATGCTATCAATTTTCTAAGTATAACAAGACCATTTAAAATTAGACCCTATTTCTGGTAATTTTGTCTCTCATTTTTTTTTGGCTTTATCTTGATTCTTGCTCTAAGAGGTTGGACAGTATTATTTTTTTATCAGATGGGGTATATACAGAAAAGTGGATATAACTGCTGGGTCGGGTTGCCTGTGGGTGAAGACAACTTAGCCTTTTGTTGTTTGATCAGCTTAAATACTCTGGCTTTGCTGGACTGCTGTGCATTTGTGTGAAATAAGTTTAAATACTTGGATTAATGTCCTGACTGGTTCTATAATTATTTTATTATTTTTACCGCACTCAAATATATGAGGTGTACACAGTCAGCAATGGAGCAATAATGACTGTGTGTGGATAACAATGGCTGATCCTGTTGTTAGCATCAAGTTAGACTATTATGGTACAGACAGTTAACAATGGGACTGTAGTTGCTGGGTAACAGAGCTATCTGTGGATGAGAATAGCTGCCCCTGCTGTCAAGATCAAGTTGAACAGTGATTAATCTGGCTTTGCAGGAGTAGTGTGCATTTGTGTAAACCAGGTTGCAATACTTTACTGTGACCATATTTTATCACAATTGCACATTTGAGGTATACACAGTCAAGTGACTGCAACTGAGGGGTACAAACATTGGTGGATTATAATGATAGCAGTTTAAATGGCCTTAAATCTGGAAGGTATATCCAAAAGAAGCTGTGCATTTATGTCTGGTCAATAAAGTATGTGGGGGTGGGAGGCCCATAAATTGAAAATAACCACAAGTTCAAGGTCCACTTAATTGTTGCTATGGCATGCTGATCAAATCAGAACTAGACTCTCAGAGAATGAACTAGTGTGTATTCCTAGAAAAGAGATTCCTTGAGCAACACAGGGACCTACAACATCTGATATACCTCGGGAAGCAGTGGTTGAGAAACCTGTAACTGTACAAGTTGTGACGGAAGAACATGTTGAAATTGTGTCTATTTTAAAAGAAAACAGACAGCAGAAGGGTTTGTATAATAGTCAAGGTCTTAACCTTACAGATACAAGGTACAGGGGTTTAATTCTGTCCTCTTGTAGACTAGGCTTGTAATGGTCTGCAGACTGTTAGTCTAGTATTTACCTATGAACCTATGACACTTTTCAGATTTGTCAGTTGCTACCCTACCTAGGCATTCTTTTCACGAAAGGTGCCTACATATTTCATTAAAACATTATGCCAGATAGTGTAATAAAAATTTTTGTTTTGGGGAAATGTGAGAAGGTACCCTTATTTTACCAATGACCAGGCAATATTTTGATACTTTCTTACTCAGAAAATATTAAGAATTATACCTAGAAATTATAACCAAATGCCTGATTGTTGTGAATGCTTTATAGTGAGAAAAATGTTTAGTAGTACTGATCAAATATACCTAATATCGACTTGCAAAATGTCAGTGTCTAAAGACTGAAAATGTCAATGAAGACACACGAATATGCATGCTCTGAGAAACAGCCTTAGCGCATGTAAAAATTTAAAACTTAAAAAAAAACATAAAATCATCTTTTTTTTCAGAGAAGCAATCTCCCTGTATCCCCCAGACCTCCTGCTAATTATATATATTTAACTCTGAGATTGCACAAAAATGGGGTAATGGCATATTCCTCAACCATTGGAACTGTACGGTCTTACACTTGTGTTAATCAGCTGCTTAGTCGATCATATGCATTCGACTAAACAGCCGTCGACCAAATTCTGCAGGACACCCATATATGTGTGTATGTATGGCTGTATGTGTGTGTGTGTGAATACACACACACACACACACACACACACACACACACACATTTACAAAGATAAACATATAGATATATATATATAAAGTATATGTCAAATGCTTGCACTATCAGAAGTTTGAGAAAACATGATCAAAAAAGCACATTAAATATAAAAGATATGAAAAAAAAAGCAAAAATACAACTATTTTTCCAACCACACTACCTGCAACACACACACATACACACACACTATACCAACTCAAGGGGAAGGGGCAAATTCCCAGTCCCATATTACATCTATGCTATTAGAAACAGGAACTCAAAAACATTATAACAATAAAAACGATGACAAAGTAAATTTTTCCATTCCATGGACTGACCATTATAGGACACTTTCCATACTTACAATGAGTCAGTTTCCTTCTTCAAGAACTTTCTTTTCATTCTGTTGGGTAAATATGTTCCTGCCAGAGAAAGAAGACTTAAGATAAAAAGAGATCATGGCTAGACTCTGATATGAGACAAGCCTTAGATAGAAGTTATATTACGTGGTAGAAATGTAAATAGTATGGGGATGAATGAGAGAGAAACAATAACAGGTACAAACATCTAAAAATATATTCTGAACAAATGCCAACAATTCATACAATGAAAAAGAACTATTATTTTTCTCTTCAAGACTTTAACAATGCTTCTTTCCTCTGGAAGATGATTAATAGGCTTTTAAGTGAATACAATACAAATCATGTTGTCTATAAGGGAACTTACCTACCTCGCTTATTACATAAAATTGTATGACACATATTGTCAGATGTGCATTTAATGATTAAGTACCTACCTTAATCCCAAATTAATTTCTCTAGAGAGGAAAAAAGTGTTTCTTCTTTGACTTTTCAACCACAATCCATTGTTACTCTTAATTGCCTCCTGTCCAGGGGGTTTCAGTATGTAACAGATTGGGACAAAATTATTAATTATCCTGCATGCTTTGCAAGGGGTGGCCTGCAGCTCTCATTCAAGGGTTTCTATATACTCGCAAAATCTTTTGCTGCCTCTTACAGTGCTTTTTTAGGTAGAGTCCATCTAATGGACATCCCAACATAATAAATTCAACTAACCATAAATTGAAAACTTAATAACAAACTGATCCAGCTTAAGGTGTTCCTGTGTCTGGAACATGGCCTTGCATGTGTAGATACAGAGGCTTGCTTTAAATGTAAAGAAAGAAACTCCTCCATGGCTGGATTTTGTACCCACCATGCCTTCCGGCCTGGTGGAAACTGCAGTGGCATCTCCATATTTGTCAGAGACCATGTATCATCTACACTGATACCTACAAACCCACAAATTGTGCTCACAGAACTTCAGTTTACCATGGGCAAGAAAAGTTCCCATCTTATGGCATACCCCAGAATCTTCTCCATGTACCCTCATGATCATGTTAGATTCTGAAAGTTTTAGAAGAAATTCCAGAAAGCAGTAATGCCATAATTCAAGGTGACTTCAATGATCCTGCCTTGGAATGGAGTACCTATACCTCTAACTTAGGTGATGCCCAGAGAGTTTTGGATTTGATAAACAGGCAATCCCTGAATCTAATGGGTAGCAAATCTACTAGAGCCCAAAATATTCTCGATGTTGTCTTCACAAATATTGTGGCTACCTGTTCCACTCCTCTAGTCTGTCCTTCACCAGTTAAGTTGGATCATAAACTCATGAAATTTACTCCCAGACCCACCATACCCCCGTAACCAATGTCTCCACTTAAAAAAAAAAAAAAAACTTCAGAAGGGTGAACCTTATACAAATACACAATGAAAGCTTTAAATTTACCCATGAGATCATCACTGTTGACCCCCCCAGCACAGCAGCCAACCTCACTAAGATGTTTTATGCACTTGGACAAATGCATAGATCTAGCAGTTCCAACCAGAGATAAATAAAATGGAAAATTGACCTGATGATCAAACAACATAAAAAAATTTATAACAAAAGAAAAACATCCTTAAACTGGCTAGAACTGAAAGGCTAGAACTCTCCAAACGTGGAAAGTATAAAAAATATCAACAATCTTAACAAAATTAACAAGAAACTGAAAAGCACTATAAAGGCTAGTAAATTAACCCATGGACAGAGATTAACCTTAATCAGCAGAGAAACAGAGTGTGATAAAGAGATAGATTCATCACACACACACCCCACTTCTCTTGAATAAATTACCCTTTCAGGTTAAGTGATATAGGTTCATAGAGGTTCATAGAAAGTTACTAGGTTAACAGCCCTAGAACCCTTACAAGCCTAGCCAAGTGCAACCCTTGATCCCAAGAGTGTCCATTTAAAGTAGACACTAAAATCAGCACATATTGTCCCTGTCCAAGAGGGACACAGGTGGAACCCTGGGGTGAATTTCTGATTACCCATCCAATCATCCAAAGTGTGCTTAAATAGGATCAAAGAGGGGCTCTGTTTAACATGAATTGGAAACCTATTCCAAAGGTGAGGCAGCCTCTGGGAGACAAATATGTCCCTCCAGCAGGTTCTGTTGATGTTGCATACCAGGTTAAGGTCCTTAGAGTGAGTGACCCATGTGCCATTTGACTAGCGAATGTGCAGCATTCCCATTAAAGGAGGGTCAGAGATTGCCTTATATGCAAGGTGTAGGTGGCCTCTGAGTAGTTTGTATGAAACAGAGTACAGTGACAGTGATTTCTGTCTCTCCACATATGACAGATGCTGGAGACCCTAACTTTTCTTTGTAAGGAACCACTGTGATCTCTCCAATTGCTGCAGGTGCTTGAAAAGGTACATACCACAGACAGAGTTGTACTCTTATTATTGGCATGATGAGAAAGAGTACAGGGGGATTATAAACTCTTTTTCTGGAGGCAATGCCCTTACTTATGAGATGAGCAATATAAAATGCCCCTCTTACCACTGTGGAGACATGGTGATCAAAGGTAAGGTTGCTGTCCACCTGTGTGCCCAGATCTCTCACCACTGATTGGGTGCTTAGGGTATTGCTAGTGGTGTGGTAATTTGCAGGAACCTCACCCTTGCTGAAGGGGATGATAATGCATTTTTTTGCATTTACTTTAAGACCATGACTTTGGCACCAATCATTAGTCTATGCAAGTCCCTCTTACAGCATGTTGATATTGTTAGGGGATTCAATGACCACTCCCAGTTTGAAATCATCAAACTTTGTCAACCACAGAACTTTAGTATTTGCCTGGACTTCAGAGAAGTAGATTCTGAACAGTAAGGGTCCCAGAACCAATCTCTATGAAACACCACTGGTTACTAGTCTGTTGGAGGCAATGGAATCCCCTATTTTAACTGTATGAGTTCTATCAGTAAGCCAGTTTGCAACCCACCTGACAATATATGGGTTGATACCCAACTAGGTGAGTTTATCAATGATGCCTGAGTGGGGGATTGTGTTAAAGCCCTTAGTCAAGTCTAGGTAGACCATATGCACAGATTTACCTCATCTAGGGCTTTGATGACTGTCTCAAAGAAGTCCACCAAGTTTAACAGGCATGATCTCCCCTTGGCAAAGCCACACTGGGTGCAATCAAGCATTTGGAGATATCCTATATCTTTGTTGATAAGGTCCATGATGATTTCACTCCATGGCCTTACAGATAAGTCCGGTGAAGATAATGGGTCTATAGTTCCCAGGATGACTGGATGCACTCCCTTTGTGCAAAGGGATGATGGTACCTGTTTTCCATTTCTCTGGGATGAAGCCAGTGCTTAGGCTGTAATTGAAAAGAGAATCCAGTAGTGTAGCTAATTCCTGTTTTAACCCATTTAGAACACAGCCTGGGATGTAATCTGCTCCCATAGAGGCTGTTTTTTTTCCTTTGGAGAGGGTGTTTAAGACCTGGTCCTTAGAGATACTAGGTGGTGGACAGGTGGTGGGGATAGGAGATGAAGTTTTCACTGAATCTCTCAGCCAGCAGGTTTGTTATATCCACAAGTTCTGTATATGTAGTAGCATTAACTACAAATTTAACGTAAATCTGGGACTTTCCTTTGAGGTTATGGATGTAACCAAAGAATGCCTTATAGTCATCCTTAGTTGTCGAAGCTAATTTGGATTTGTAGCTAGCTTTGGAGGACTTCACAAGGAGTCTTGCTTGTTTAAGTTGATGAGGGAGTGTTTCCAGTTTTGAGTCCATCCCTTCCCACACTTAGACAGCAATTTCTTTCCCTTATTGTATAGCCTGTTAATGACAGATGTCCATCAGGCAGGTTTGCTCTTTTTTGAAGATCTTCCTTTGGTCCTATCAGGTACTGCAGAGTTAATGCAATTGTACAGATACTCATATAAAACACTGGCGTATAACCCAACATATGTGCCTGTTCCATCTGTGGTGGGAGGGGCTACAAAGCTATTTATGCTGTCTCATTAGAGATTCTCATTGGTGCTAGAGAATTTTAGTCTAGTTCTGTGACGGGGGTGGTTGGTGTTATAGTTACTTCTAACAAGATTGATTTGTGGTCAGATCTCACTAGGGAGGGCAGTACACTGGGGGTGGTGCAACAGTCCCTCATTTTGATGATCACCAGACCCAGGATATTTGAGCCTCTTATGGGGGTATCAACCAGCTGAAAATCCAAAGAAACAAGAATAGCACATAGGTAAACCAGGCAGGATACAAAATGCAAAACAGAAGTAAAAAAATTCAAAGCCTGGAAGCACTGATGTAAAATGCAGTATTTATTCCAAACAAAAAAAAAATCACAAAGCTTTTGGGATCAACCCTTCAATCAGTGTATCAAAAAGAAATCAAATGCCTTCATTTAAGTAGTAAATGCAAACCATAAAACTAATCACATGACAGTTGTATTAAGCACTTCAGTTTAAAAAACATATACAGGTAAAATGTTACTGAAAGTCAGTATAGCCATAAAATAAATCATTTAACAGTATTATTATATTAACTTAAATTCTATTATATTAACTTAAATCCTGGGTGTAGAAGATGGCTCTCCACATGTACAACTAGGGACGTGAAAACTCGCTGAGCAAGGAAGCGAAAAAGAATTCAGCTACAGAGTCCTGTGATGAACTACTTCAGTCCCAAAAATGGGAGAGAAAAGATGCTCAACCTCAAGAATCGGGTATCTGATCTTGCAGTACCACTGAATTATCATAGACATTTATCATAACACAGGATCAGACACTCAAACTACTATTTCACCAGATATCAAGACGTATGACTGCAGAGCAGTAGCTAGGACATTTGGAGCCCCAGGCAAGACCTTTATATGCCCCCCCAGACCAAAACAGTTTTTTTCCCAACAAGAGTAGAAAAAAATGCCTTGACAACAATTGTTTGCAAATCCATAAGAGACCAAGAGGCTCAAAAGCATGTCCAAACAGGAAGTTCTATTGAAAGTTTAACGCATTTTCAGAGTTAATTGTTTAACTGTCACATAATGCATAACCAAACACAACACAACTTTAGCTATTTAAAGAAACCACACATATTAAAAATAAAGCAGAATTCAGAACAATCCCCATCTCTTTACAGGTACAGACCAAATGCCAACAACAGTATAACAAATTATACTAATAAGAGCTTGGTGAATATGAACTGCAACACAGAAATAATGGTGGCTGTGGCACAGATAGAAATATCATGACCCAAAGAAGAAGCAGCTAAAATATAGATTCTGACCCTTCAATATTTTATATATATATATATATATATATATATATATATATATATATGTGTGTGTGTGTGTGTGTGTGTGTGTGTGTATGTATGCATGTATACTGTATAAAAAGTTTAGTTATACATTACCACATACATCATATTGACAGCTCCTTATAACTCAAAGTTTTAATAGTCAGTGCTAGTTCAGTGAACACTGGATCATCTACAAAACAATGTGTGGTCTATTGTCAGCCAATATCATGCCCCAGTGGCATAAAAACATACCAGACACTTGCACCGAGTGTGTTTATTGTTTAGCAACAGGGGTGTGCCCTACTACACAAAATAGGCTGTATTTCCAAGTGCCTTATTTCAGTTATAAAATGACTTCCAAATATAAGAAATAAAGATAAATGCAAACTGTAAGGAAGTAAGCAAGAGAAAAGATTAAAAATTATTTAAAAAAAATAGTCCCTCAGATTAAATTGCTTCTGACAATATGAGTTATACCGGGTTTATCTTATATGCACAAGGAAGAGTTTGATTCGTACCTTTGGGATGAGAAATTGGGCTAGGTTTAAAAGAGCCACAAGGATAGCCAAGTGCTAATGTATGAAGTTGTGCGCGCGCGCACACACACACACACACACACACACACACACACACACACACACACAAATGCACAACACTTTTGCTACTGCAGAAAACAAACCATGATAGGCGTATATCCAATTTGCATTCTAGTAATCTATAAAGGATGTGTTGGAGCTAAAATTAGCTTAATTTTAATTTTAACACACATTTTATAAAAAAACTGTAATAATCTTAAATATCAAATCCAGTAACTATTTGTATACTGCGTTACATGCTATTTATTCTATTTTATGATATTCTTCAACTGCTTAAACACCAAAGGAAGTAGAAATAAATTCCAAAGCCATTTGGAAAGCACAGTCTGTTGTTCTACAAATTTCAGTAATTGTGATTCTTTCAAGGTACTCTAATGGATACATCAAAAAGCCTAATAAGAATACGGAATAGAGTGAGTCCCCATTTTTGTTTGGGCAAAACCATTTTTGATTGATTTTTCTCCTTAGTTAACCGAGGCAACAAATGGACTTTCAGAGTATTAAGCAACATGTGCTGAATAATTAGCCCTCTCCCCTGACCATACCTCTCAACTGTCCAGATTTTTGCAGAATGTCCAGATTTTCACCTCATAAAATTTGTGATTTTCTGGAAAATTAGTAAGGATTGAACTCGTTAACTAATGGCATACATTTGTGCTTTTCAAACTCCATTTCTTTCTGAAAATGCACAATACAAATCCTGTTATTCTAGGAACTTTCTAAGTTTAAACTTTAGAAGAGCAATATTTAAAACCTTCCCCTATTTTTAGGCCTTTGACCCCATTATTTCAGGCTTTGTCCAGCTTTCTTAGGCTATTGAAGTTGACAGGGATGTCTACCTGAAAATGCTTTCATGAGAGACAGAGACGTTACTTTTTTTTTTTTTTTTATAATTCTTTAAATTATAAATTTATATATAATATATATATATATATATATATTTAAATATTTTTTTTATATAATTCAATATGTTCCTTCAAACAAAACCTTGATGAATGGATGGTTACGCTCACATTTATGTCAGGACTAACAGGCATCATCCTCACTTGAGAAAGGAATAAAGCTTGAAGGTGAGTATAGGCAAGGAGTATATAGTCATTAGACTAAAACGGCATTAAAATTCCTTTGAATCCTATGGGAAACTTACAAGTTTCTTAAGAACCTCCGTCTCTCTTTATCTCTCTCATTGAAAAAATGCAACAAAGATGTAAAATGTGAAAAAATTTATAAAACTTATTTTTTTTTTTCCTGTAGATATATACCAGGTATGTAGTGCATAACTACAGAAATATTGTGAAAAATACATGTTAAAAGAATATGCAGGACATGTATTTGTTTTACTGTGAAGTGGCTGTCAACTGTGAAATATGAAACATAAAACGATGCTGTTATTTTTTGTCTTTATGGGGTACAGTAGCTATAAACAAACAGACAAACAAACACATGTATACATTTGATCAGACTAAACCAGCCATTTCCAGTTATATAAGGCATTATGTCACTTAGCTGGGGTCTTTGGTTTCAATTTTAATTTTGATTGACAAGAAAAGGAAACTGTCATGAACTCTTTGAAGGGTGAATCCATTTGGATATCGTTCTGCTAATCATATATCTCTTAGAATTGTGAGGCATCTGTCAAGGTGTCAGATGGAATAAAACTCTCTTTCTCTCTCTCTCTCTCTCTCTCTCTCTCTCTCCTGAGAACTCTGGGGATGGCAACCATTTTCAGGTAGTGCTTCTTCAGTTGTACCTGGATGTGGTTACTTCAAGAGACCCTGAAAAAAGTGTGTTTGTTTTTTATTCCTTTTGACTGTTGACTTCTGTGAATTTAGGTACTGGTAGACAGATTAAAGTACTTCTTAGCTAGTGGTTACTTAGAGGTAGTTAGCTGGATAGTCATTGCTATCTTGTATACCATTGGTCTGTTGATTTTTTATGATTCCCTGTGAAAAACTGTACTTTGACCATATATTAAATTTCTAAGACTGTATCACTTAATTTCTTTAGTAAAGAATTGTATTTATTTAATTTCAAAATGTTGTGGCTGTTTATTGGTTGATTGATTGATTGATTGATTGATTGATTGATTGATTGATTGATTGATTGATTGATTGATTGATTGATTGATTGATTGATTGATTGATTGATTGATTGAAGTACTACTCCTTGATGATTAACTGTTGGTATGCACCTCTGATATAGATGGCCTTGCTATACACTATTGTAAGTTACTAATTTTTCAACTGGCTCTGTTTTTGAGTGGTACAGTAACTTAAACGTCACTGTGTGAGACTGGTTCTGAGTGATGCCAGTATTTACCATAGAAACAGGAAAAGAAAGTGGTACTGAAATATAGTACTAGTCCCTCTTAGAATTCATTGTGTGTGTGTGTGTGTGTGTGTGTGTGTGTGTGTGTGTGTGTGTGTGTGTGTGTGTGTGTGTGTGTGTGTGTTTGAGGTGAGTACTATATCTATATCAAATTACAGCTACTACAACTAAGCTGGCCCTGTAAAGCACTGACATAAGATTGAGGTAGGGGAGGGCCTGGGAAGTCAGTATTTATAACACTGCACTTTAGCTGTTAATGTAAACCTTATTTTGGTCTGCCTGATGAAGGGCAGATCCTATTCCAGCAGTGTTTATTTTACTAGAAGCTGTTAAGGCCATATTATCTTATTTATTCTGGTTCATATTCATATATCATTATATTTTGTTTTGGCTTGCTTTAGTTGATATCTTCATATATATTTTGTGGGTGGCCACACAGATCCAAGGACAATAGCCGTTTTTCCTGACATCATATAGAAGATTATGACTGCAGACATTATTTGGCTTGTTATTGTCTTAACCAGCAGGAATAGTTCAGACAATATGGCACCTTCTCTCTAGATGCATAACAAGTTAATTTCTATACACAAGGGTAGCGACCCTTCAAAGGCTGACAGTTACAGACACAAGTATATTTATAACCTTTATCAATACATTGGAAACATTTTTCAGTAGAAAACAACAGCCAATGTACAGAAGTATGAAATCCTGTCTTGCAAACTGCACAAATTTAAGAAGGGACATGGTATTCAGACACGGGCTATAATAAAAGAGGAAGGAGAACCCACCTAGAAGTATGAAATGCACTAAGGAAGATGAAGTTAGGAAAGCAGTAGGCACAATGAAGTTACTGCACATATGACAGAGATATTCAGTGCATTGGGGGGAAATGGCTCCTGAGGGTACTCATCACAATATGGAGGAAGCACTTTATTACTAGAGAATAAGAATTCTAGTGCTGGTACAATAATAAGGGGGATATTCATAACTTTGGGCAGTGCATAAGTATCAAACACCTGTCACACTGCATTGGACGTGCTGGAGAGGGTGACTGATAAATGAGTATGCAAACTATTTGAAAGTAAGATAGAAGATAAGCAATCTGGATTCAGATCAAAATATAGTACAACTGACCCAATGTTTGTAGTGAGACAGATAGTGGAGAAGAAGCTGAAGATAAGGAGAGAATCCAACTTGGAATTCCTAGACTTGGAGAAAGCATATGCCAATGTCCCCTGAATGCTGAAGTAGAATTAGTAAAGTATGAACAGTGTTTGGACTCACAGTGAGGTACCAAGTGTGGGTAGTTGTGCACCAGGACTCCGCTCTATGCCAATTCATGGTTATATTAGTGATGTACTACCTTAACAAACAAGTCAGAGGAGAAGGGTCACCAAAGCTGTTGTGTGCAGATGATCTGGCACTACAGGTAGACCCCAAACAGGAACTTCAACAAATGACTAGGGAGTGAAATGTAAAATTGAAAGTACATGGGATGAAACAGCACAGGCAAGACAGTGGTCATAACTGCAAATGGAGGAAATCAGAATATAAAAAAAGAATCTAAGTTAGAAAAGAAAACTGAGGAACAGGTTCACAGCTTCAAGTATGAAGCTTGAGGAGAAGTATGACTGAGGAGGACTGGGATCAGAGTTACTGCAGTCAACTGGCACAAAGTGTCGGAGGCAATGTGAGACAGAAGAGTACCAAACAAGTTGAAAAGTACCTGAAATGAATAGTAAGTAGTAGCACAGCTAGGGCGGGATTAGAGGAGCAGCAGCCCTAGGTGCAAATATTGAGTGTGTTTGGGTTGGGTTGGGGGGTGATCAGCCATTCCAGAGCTCTCTTTTATGCAATACTGGTGCTGTAGCACTCCATGTGTGGTTTAATATGTAGCAACAGCTTGTCCCATTATGTACGAAAGATAAAGACATTAAAAAGTGAACAAGCACAAAAATCTGTCTAGTTTCAACCTTGCTACCACAAGTGTTGAGGAGAAAATAAAAAACAAAGAAACTAGTGGTCTTACAACTTCGTTGATGAGCTCAGTCACAATAATTTTCAAAAATCATGAAACCCAGGTAGTGTTCCAAAGCAACAAGCCTTTATTTGTCATAGACAAGTGATTCTTAGTAACAAAAAATCAGAAATATTTTAACAATGTTAAACATATCAGCTTTTATATACTTAAAGGTAGGTGTGTAAAATGTACATATTATTTTCAGCAGGTGGTAACTGTAATACTGAAAAGGTTGTATATAGGGCCATGTGCAATGACTGCCCTGCATTTTATGTGGGTAAGACTAAGAATAAACTGAAAAGGAGGATTTCAGGTCATCTTTCTGACATCAGACATAAATGCCAGAGGAACACCTTATCCAAACACTTATTAGAACACCCCAGACATTCTGGTTTTAAATTTATCATTCTGGACTGTTTGGAGATGGATGAGCTTGAAGGGAACGTCAATGGTGTTTTGGAGAAAAAAGAATTATGCTGGCAGTTGAAATTAAATGCATTCAGAAAACCAGGACTTAACTATTTTTGCTGTATTAAGAGACTATTGAATTTACGTAAGCTGCCACCCAATTTGTGAAGATTTTTAGGGATTTTTTTCAGGAAATATTTTTAGTACTAAAAATATACTAAATAATAATAAAAATTATGGGTAGAATGTGTATAAATGTATATATGTTTAATTCTGCTTTGATTAGATTTATTGCATCACACCAGAGATTTAAACTGTAAATTCAAAACACACATTTTTTCATGCTGCTATTACCATCTAGTATTGGTATAATTTCCCCATTTACCATACTGGTGGCCATTCATGCACTGTCATGCACAACCCTGCACACTTTTATACATTACTAGTTTACTTAATCCACTGTTTTCTGTATTTTCTGTTTGTTTTTCTACTTGTTTTCATTGTATAAACATGTTTTAGGGCTGTAAACATGAAAACTCTCGTGTTTTTTTTTTGCATAGCACTGACATTTTTTCTAAGATGTTAATTACTTAGTTTTCTATGCACACTAATACACTGGGTTGGATATTTACTAGATGATATTACTAGACAGATATAGTTTTATATTTATAGCGTTCTAGTTAGATTATGCTTATGGTTAGAAAGCTATTCCCTGGATTCATGAAACACCGTGCAGGAATAGTGCTATTCCTGCATGGAGAGGTTTGTGTTCATGTAGAACAACAGCACACCTTGCATATGCATGAAGGTGTGCTGCTATATCCTCTACACAGGCATGATCCATGTACGATCCCAGGGGGCATGTCCGAGCAGTGCACGGACACTAAACATGCCCCCTGTGCTCAGAAAGTGCCGTACGGCACTTTCTAAGCTGTACTGGCATAATATTATAGGTTCATGGGTTCATAGGTAGGTACTAGGCTATCTGCCCGAGGGCATTTATAAGCCTAGCCAGAGTGTGTCAGCTTTCACCGCCCCATTGATTAATTAACTGAGCCTCTGTCAAGAAGAGCCAATGAAGTGATCCCAGGGGTATATTTTCTGTTACCCATCCACTCGTCGAGGTTTCTCTTGAAGAGTGTTAGTGAGGGGCTCTGCCTAATGTAGTTAGGAATTTTGTTCCAAAGCATGGGGAGTCTCTGTCACAGGAATCTATCTCTCCAGCATGTTCTATTTATTGTTGTGGCGAGGTTTAGCTCACTAGAGCAAGTGGCTTGTAGTGACTTGGATTTCTTTAGGTGGAGCATGTCCATCAATTCTGAGTTGGACATGGCTTTGTAAGTCAGGCAGAGATCACCTCTGAGTAAGCAATATGCCACTGAGTACAGCTGGAGTTTTTCCAGTCGGGCTGCCTAGGACATATGTTGGAGGCCAGTAATCCTCTTGGTGAGGTACTTTTGTGGTCTTTCCAGCTGTTGGAAGTGTCTTGTGAGGTACATCCCAAATGGGGCATTGTACTCTATGATGGGTCTGATGAGTGACGAGTAGAGGGGCACTATAACCTCTTTATTGCTACATAGAAGGATTTCCTAACTACTTTGGCAATATGATTGTCAAAGGAGAGATTACTATCTACCTGGGTCCCCAGATCTCTTATTACCTCTTCTGTATTAAGGGGGCTGCCACCTATGTGTTTATTCATGGGTGTTGTTTTTCCCAAACGGGATGACTATGCATTTTTGGCATTTAGCTTGAGACAATAACTTTGATACCAGGTGTCCATCTCAGTAAGGCCCTTTTGGAGAATGTCCATGTCAGCCAGAGAGTCAATTATGGCTCCCAGTTTGCAGTCATCGGCGAACTTGGTTAGCCATAGTCCTCCTGTGTTTGCCTGTACTTCTGAGAAGTATATGCCAAACAGTTGGGGTCCCATGACCGAGCCTTGTGGGACACTACTTGTGACTGGTTTAGTGTCGGACCTGGAGCCCGCTATTCTTACCATGTGAGTTCTGTCTGTAAACCAGTTGGCAACCCATCTCGTGACGTAGGGGGTTATGTATAGGCTGGTGAGTTTTTCTATAATTCCCGTGTGGGGAATGGTGTCTAAAGTCTTGGCGAGGTCAAGGAAGGCTGTGTGAACCACCTTCCCCTCATCTATGGCCTTGGTGACTGTCTCGAAGAAGTCAACCAGGTTTAGTAGGCATGATCCACCCTTAACAAAGCTGAACTGGGTCAGCTCAAGTGTTTGGAGGTTCCCAATGTCTTTGTTAATGAGTTCCATGATGATGCGCTCCATAGCCTTGCAGACCAGGCTAGTCAGGCTTATGGGGTGATAGATACCAGGGTCAGTTGTGGCCCTTCCTTTGTGGAGTGGAATAACCATTGCTGTGGGCCATTCTATGTGCACGTAGCCTGTGGAGAGGCTGAGGTTGAACAGTGTGTTTAGGTGGGGGGTTAGTTTGTTCTGTAGTTCATGCAAGATGCAGCCTGGGACATCATCTGGCCCCATTGACGCTGTGCTTTTGGCTTTTGAAAGGGCTGTTTTCACCTGTGCGTCTGTGATTTCCGGGACACTACACTTTTCCGGTATTGTTGTGGGCCCTTTTGGAGGTGAGAGGGGGGTGAAGTTTGCACTGAATCTATCTGCCAGAATGTTGGCAATATCAGTAGGTTCAGCATATTTTGTGCTATTTTGCACTAGCTCAGAGCATATCTGCGAGTTGCCACTTAGATTCTTGACATAGCTAATGAAGGCTTTGTGGTTATCTTTCGAATCCTTGGCTATTTTTCTTTCAAAGTTAACCTTGGATGATTTTATGAGGGACCTTAGTTTCTTACTGATACTGATCACGGATGTCTTTCCTTCTTGGGATTTGCTTTTTTTCTGAACTAGTTTCCTCCGTCAATTGTATAGTCTGTTTATGGCAGGGATCCACCAGACTGGTTTCCTTCTCTTAGGGGAGTGAGTCTTGGCTTTGCTAGGGATGGCATGATCCATGCATCCTTGTAGGTGCTCATAGAGTGCTTTTGTAAAGGTTCCTGCATCTTGGACACTGCTATCCTTTAGCGTGGGGGCTGTGAAACTTACCACCTCTGTCTTAAGTAAGGTGAAGTTTGCTATAGAAAAGTTTTTCATTGTGGTTTCCTTGGTTGGGGGTGGTGGTGTGGTGTGGACATCCAGAGTGATTAGTTTATGGTCTGATCTAACCAGTGATGGGTTGACCTCCAGTGCGGAACACCTGTCGCCCATGTTGGTGATGACCAGGTCCAATGTTTTCACCTCTGGTAGGAGAGTTTACCAGCTGATCCAGGACATTTGAGTTGATAAATTCCAGGAAGCGCTGGACCTGGGAGTTTGTACTTGAGTAGTTTTCCCAGTTAACTGTAGGGTAATTGAAATCACCCAATATCAGGGTGTTTGGTAGGACCTTCATGTTTTCCAGTGACTCCAGAAAGGCGGAGTGGTGGTCCTGGGTCATGGAGGGTGATCTGTAGCATGCCACAATTTGCATTGCAGATTTGCTTGATGTTGGTTGCACATGGATGATCTCAGAGGTATCATGCTGCGCCACTAACCTGGAGGTGTAGGTATCCTTGATGAATATGGATACACCCACTCCTTTTGTGTTTAGGTCCATGTTCTGTGGCCAAAATGTGTGGTATGAGTTGTAGCCTCGTAGCGTTGGGTTGCTCTGTGGAGCCTTGAACCAGGTTTCAGATACTGCACAGATGTTGATGTTCTCCATACTGAGGAGTGCTTCAAGCGTGTGCATTTTGAGATTTAAACTCCTGGCGTTGAGTAGCATAACCCTCATTTTTTATTTGTGCTGTTTACGGAGGTGGGTTTAACTTTTGAGCCTTGCCTAAAAAAGGCACTATGGGGGCAGCAAGAGCCTTTGCCAGTATTCGAAAGCCTAGGGGTGACAGGTGCAAGCTGTCTTTTGTGAAGCAACAAGGCTTGTCGAGCATGTTGTCTCAGGCTGGCAGACACTGGATCTCCTTTGAATGACACCAGAAGCTTAGCCAATTGTTGAAATTGATCATTAGAGCTTAGCTCTAATATTATTCCAGTATTTCAGTGTCCGCTGACACTGAAATGTAAACTAGATCATTTCAGTGTCCGCAGATGCTGAAATAAAAACGGACAGAGGAAAGCAATACAGGGGGTGTGTCTGGAAACTGAAATGTCATGTAATTTATTTACTGACATAAATCCTTGGATCATCAGCATGATTTACCAGACAAATAGAAATACATTGTGGAACTGAAGAAGAGTATGGTCCAAACATCTGGACATTCTGTGAAAATTCTGGCAGTGGAGAAGAATGCTCAAAACTCCTTAGTTCAATGACTCTGACCAAGCCTGACAAAGTGGGGGGACAAAGGCCTGAAGGCAGGGACATGTCCAAAATACATCAGTAAATAAGCTGAGAAAGTTCATGTAGTAACAGTGTATGTCCTAACATATATCGACTAGAATATCTCAATTCCAGGACTCAATTACTTCTCATTAGTTATTGACCTCATTCCCCACATCATCCCATTGATGTGTCATGCATACATAACAGTCATGGGGACCAGACCAAAGATATCAGCCAGACAACTGGACATCCTATGAATATGTGGGCATAACACAATATTAGGGAAAGTACACTGAGCTACCAGCAATGTCCAGACTACAATCAGACTGACATAACACTACCCAGGTCCAGCTCTGGGGCTGTACACATGCATTAGCAAATATAACAGGCACTTCAGGGATGTAACACTAGTGGAAAACAGACACTGGTGTGCAAGTGCATACCCCCAAACAAGTGCACCACAGTCACAGTGACATACCAGTAAGCAAACTGAACACGACAGTATAATACTGTGTGAGCAACCACATACCGTTTGCCATTCACACATTACCTCGACATTTACTGCCCCAAGTCACAGTGTACTGGGAATCCTGAGGTGTTTCAGGGCATGTCACAGTCAGCCCCTATAAGCATACAGACCTGATAGACCATCAGCAGCTGAAGCAGCATGCAGAGTCAGATAGGTAAAGAATGTATGGCACTCACATCTGCTACTCTCTCTACCCAGCCCAACAGACATATACACACAACACTGCTACACAATCTTGGCAGTCTGTTCAGAATGGCCAGACATACATAACTGCCATATGTGCAGATTTACACAGAATTACCAGGGTGTGGACCCATAACCCTGGTCACTACTGCATACCATGACCAGGAGTCTGCCAGGTCATTGGCATGATAACTGGAGCTCAGTTGGTAGTTAATTATATACCATACCTCTGCACCTCATAGTGCAGGTCATCTAGACAACGCATGGCATACTTGTGAGACAGGAGGCTGGAAAGAGGGACATACCACACATAATGATGTCATAAACTGAAACAGTAGCTGGTGTTACATGTGTTGTTGCAACAGAACATCCCTGAAGGATATGATATCAGGATCACCAATGGATGTCAGCACTTACTGGCTACAATCCTCACATTATCATACCAACCCCACAAAAAACAGATGTTGTTCGAGGAACAGACCAAGCATAATAGGCAAACATCTAGCCAGTATGTGGACAACATGACAGTTGAGAGGTATGTCAGAGGCATATCACTGTCAGATGTCAAGTCACCCAGTAAATGCATGTCCAGACAAACCCTGTCAATGTAGCAACCTTCCATGTGTATAACAGCACTAATGACATACAATCTGTACCAAAATCTGGAGCTTTGTCCCCCATGTTCTTGGCCTGTCTCCACATGACCTGTCCTTTGAGGTATTTCCACCTACTGTCTGCGACGCTGTAGCCCCCACACCTCTGTAATGTCCCCTGCACAGGCAAAGGAAATGGCCAAGGCCCACATGAAGGGCATCTCATATGTTGGAACTAGCAGCTGTGTCCAGGCCCATAACACAACACTATGTGGGCACCTACATAGCTTTATGGCCTCAGAAATACCCAACAGGACAACATCAACCCCCTCAAGGCAGGCTGAATGCCTGTGGTGGACAGCAGCAATACACAAACCACAGACTTGGTCCCTATATTGGCTGTACAGAGCAAATCAGGAGCACGCACCAACTTGGCATCAAGTCAGCCTTTGTCTGATCAAGCATATAAGGCCACAGGTGGATTACTGTAAGGCTAACTATGAGTACAAATTGGACACATCCACCAAAGCCAATCACAAGGCCATCTCCACATGTCTGCAATCTCTGAGACAACAAACCAAATAACCCTATAATGGTGGCCAATCAGACCACATACACACACAACATAGCTATAGCCAACCTGCTGCAGATAGGTTTAGGGTAAACACCACCTCCTGGCTCAGCATCACTATAGTTGGATATGCACAGGACCCACACCACTCCCCTCATTACCAGTGAGCAGGTACATATTGCCTACTGAAAGGCAACAAATGTAAGTATCCATGGGACCTGATAATATCCCTGTCTGCATCCTACATGAATTCAGGCATGTTCTCCCAGCTCCATTACACATTGGGGTCACACCAAGCATTGGCACCATCCACACCCCATCCGCATGAAAGATGGCCAATGTCATCCCTTTACACAGACATGAATGATGAGTACATGATTACAGAATCAACTAGCCCTCATTGGGGGGAATATGACACTCCAGGACCAGCAGTGCAATGCAAGCTGATACAGTGCTGATACATTACAGGGGTATGGTGTGGTTGTGAGTGGTGGCTACTGGTATGCAATGTAGCTGTGCAGGTTCTGTACATACCGTTGCCAAATATATGAGGTCCTGTGATGTGTCTCTCTTTTTTATGTCTTCCAGGTGCAATGTTGCATCAGCAAAGGTCAACTTTCTCAGTGGCTGAGACAAATATAATCATAGAAGCCATACTACAGAACCATGCCATAATGTTTGGCCGGAGCCAGCAACATCTGCAGGAGAGGACTGGCCTGTGGGATGACCTTGTCTACAGGGTAAATTATGTGGCCTGCACACACGTACATACAAGCAGGCCCAGCATCATGAAAGTGACCTCATACGCCATGCCCAGCAAAGGGCTGTTGCAGTGGCCAGGGGCCGCCCAGCCACAGGTGTGGGCCTGGCCATGCAGCCCCACTGACAACCACTGGGGAGCTCCTCTGGTATCTTGGTGCACCCATCCCAGTACAACATCAGAGTACAGACTCCCCACATACTGGCAGTGGGTGACACCCAGACAATGGACAAGGAGTGTGCAGGGAAGGCCCCAGTGTAGATTATTAGACTAGTGTAGCAGGCATACTTGTAATTGTAGAGTATCTACATGCATGTGTCAGGTCAAATTGCAGTTCTGGATGGGATTTCCTAATGCACAAATGTGCACATCTAATGGTGAAGGACAGCAAACTGTATAGTATTGGAGGTTGTACTGTAAATGTGCAGACATGCTGCATCCTTCCTGTACCAATGCCACATGTGGGTCTGCTGACAATACTTCCCTCCCACAACTACCTAGGTCCCTCTGGTCTGCATGTGGGATAGCAGCCTGCAGCTGGTGAGTATGCAATTGTTCTGTTGTGGTTTGCCAATACCTCAGGCATGTGAAGGCCATGCAATGTACCATGCACACAACTGTCACTCGTAACCATATTGCTTTATGTGCATGTTCACTTGTATTGGGGTTAACTGCATTGCACCACAGTGGTCACCACAGGGGCCTATCTGATAAGGATGTAACATCCCTGTAACATACCTCACAACCTGTCAGTGCAAGACTTCTGGACAGAGACCAACAAAATGGGGGAACAAATGGCCTAAGGTAGGGACATGTGTGAAACATTACTGTCATATAGTGGATATAAACAGTGTACACACCTCTGTTAAGATGCCAGGTGTTTGTGATATATATAAAAATTGAGACCACAATATGTCAGTCCACACCTTTTCCAAACTGTAATGTGACCTATGACATGAACAATTTACCTGTAAAACCAATCAATCTGTTGGGCACCAAATATGGAGTATACAAACCTGACAATAAGCCGGATGCATATGTGTGCACACCCTTCAAATAATATGTTATTGCAGCAGCTTGTGATTTACCGACATCATTCCTGCTTTGGTGCACACCTGCCATCAAGTAAAGGCACTCTGAGTAACACCAAATAACAGTCTACTGTCCAAGTGGGATAATCATGACATTTGCTCAGTTGCCTGCAACAGCAACAGTCATGGCTTGTAGACAGCTGACAAAGCAGCAAAGGGATCTCATATTTGAAAGGTAGCAGTCAAGAGTAGGGTACAACAACATTACCACAGCACTGCATACACCATGGAACCCAGTGGAGACAGATGCCAAAAGGTGGCTTGAATATGGGACAACAATGCTGTTAAAAAGAACTTGATGTCCCTCCAAAAATGATGACAAGACATGTCAAGACCTGGTCACAGAGGCTGCCAGGAGACATACAGCAACACTGAGGGAGTTGCAGGAATCTTGTGCTAGTACTGGTGTTGTGTACTACCTGTGGGAACACTCTCCCATATTCTGCATACACCTGGCCCATGGGGTAGGGTGAGAAGATGGAAGCATTTCCCCACACCAGTAAACATCCAGGGGTGGATACAAATTGTAATACAGCACATCATGTCTCCCAAAGGCATGTATGAAAATGTGTCATGGTGTAATGAGACTATGGATCGACCTCACAGCCACAATACCAAAAGGTATGTGTGATGCACAAGCAACACCTCTCATAACCTGAAGACCAACATCCCCATGGTGAATCACACTGGTGGCAGTAGCCCGCAGTGGGAATGCTGTTCCAAAGCCAGAACAGGTCCTGTAGTCACAGTGGAGGGAATTCTGGCCATGTCCAAATAACACCCACGTCTGCCCAAAATCCATCAGCCATCTGCAAGAATGCTGAGGATCGGGAGGTGTGTCAGCCTTCAACATGACAAAGACCCAAAGCATACATCCAAAGGTACCTAAGAATGGCTCCACCTGAAAACACTCATGGTTATGGATTGGCCCAGCCAGAGCCTACACCTACACCAGATAGTAAAAGACCAGTGTGACCTGACGAGGGCTGTGCACATGAGCTGCCCATGCAATCTGACAGAGTTGGGTGACCTTTGCATGGAAGAGTGGCCAAATAATGCCAAGTCAGGATATGCTATGCTGATAGACACCATCACAAGAAGAGTGAATGCTGTAAGTCACTTACAAGGTGCTTCAATGAAGTATCATTTTAAGGGTGTGCACAATTATGCAATCAGCATATTGTACAAATTGCAGTCATTATATTTTGCACGTAACATGTGTTTGTTTATCGATTGGATTGCACAGGTTATATGTCACAAGAACGGTGGGTGACATATTTGAATGCATTACTGTGGTCTCATCTTGTATATTACAAGAACATAGCATGTTAACAGGGTTGTGTACACTTATCATATCCACTGTAAGCTTAGAAGGTTGGTGGTGTAACAAGAATTGTGTGACCATACATTCACTGCTGGTTTGGAGGTCTGATACTCAAATATATGTCATTAATCAGTGATGTCACTCCTCAGATCATCCCACTTATGTATCAGAGAAACACAGGGGTTATGAGAAATAGAGCAAACATATGAGCCAGACTTCTTCACATCCTGTGAGGATCTGTACAGTTGTGAGGTATGCGCTGTAGTACTTGCCACTGTGCTATACAGGTGAACAGCAATGGTGTGTACATGGGTGCAGTCTGTGTTGTTGAATGGCCATCACATACTAACACTAATCATGTATCCCAGAGCTCTATATTATTAGTTACATGTAGTAAAACTGGTTGCAATGCATGATGTTGAGGGGCACATGTCATGCATGTCACCATATGGTCAATGTGTGGTCTGTGTAACAGATTTGTGCCACCTCAACTGTCAGTGTGTGTGTGTGTGTGTGTGTGTGTGTGTGTGTGTGTGTGTGTGTGTGTGTGTGTGTGTGTGTGTGTGTGTATACCAGCCAACGTCAAAGTGCAGGAATTAATGTATATATGTTGTTTTCCCCTCACAGGTGGCAATGGGGTTTGGGGTCCCCCCCTTTTGGAAACTGATGTCATTATCTCTGCAGACTCTGACAATGATGATAGGAATAGTGAGGCACAGGTGGGGTTGTCAGGGGATGAATCTGTGCCATTGGTTGGCATCCCACTCCTGCCCACAACATCCCCGCACACAGTGGCAATGCCCACACATACCCTGTCACCAGTGGCCACAGATGATGAACAGTTGGCAGGTGGTGGCATTGAACAGGCTAGTGTGGTGACTATGGCAGGTGTGAGTGTAAACACTGGCCATAGCCAGAGTACAGGCGAGGTCCTACACAGGCGGAAGGAGGAATGTTGCTTATTGGGCCACTGTTGCAAGTGCCACAGAAGGAGTCACCAGATGCATGTTCCAGGCTGTCATGGATGCACAGGCACATAGTGAACACCACAACACATAAATACTTAGGGTGGTGGATGCAACTCTCCCTGATTTATGTGGTGACATACATGACCTTGTTGAGGCCGCACATCAATATACTGAGGTCATGAATAGATGGTGGGGTGAGGCCTTGGCAATCTATGACTGTGGCATGTCTATGCTAGAGCATGTGGTGGGAGATGGGCATTGGCCACATGGGCATAGGTCATCACCAACAACAGCTGAGAGTCTATGGGGCTGTACACCTTCACACTCCCTTTGTGGCAGTGATACCAGCACTACCAAAGGGAGGTTGCTGTCCACAGCACACCAGAGCAGGCCATGGCCACGTGGTCCTGTCCAGTCCTGTCAGGGGCACAGATCCAGCAGACAGCAGTCAGCATCAGGAAGGAGTACTGCATCTAGCCTTGGGCCTGGTGGTGCCAGTGACCACCCTGGCAGGACCAGTTCCCATGTCCGTTCCCAGAGATAGTGACCTGGACACTCTACCATGTATGGTACACAGCTGTCTGATGTTCCCCTGTGTAGGCCAGCCACATGGTGTGACTGTGTGCATACATACACACACACACATCTGTATCACAGACAGATCACCTCCAGACACACACAGCACCTCTGCACAGCCCATCTATTGAATACCCCTCCAAACACACACACATGATGTCAACTGCATGGCCCAGCCAAGGCATCTGACAACCCCACACCACACCCTGTGCATGTGATGATACCTGTTCCACATCCCTGTCATCCATACCATCCCTGTCATCCATACCATCAATGGTATGGATGACAGGGATGCGGCACAGGTATCACCACACCCTGTGCATGTGATGATACCTGTGCCACATCCCTGTCATCCATACCATTGATGCAGGGACATGCTAATATGGCTCTGATGCACAGGGTGAATATAGCACAGTGTAGCTATGTAATGCTATGTAAGGTGCTGTCTGTTTGCATTTGTTATGGGTACACATACAGGTGTATGTACTGTATTAGCCAGGAGGCATTATTGCTGTTAGTACCACTGACTGAATGTAGTCTGACATGCTGTATTCTGTTAGTGTTCCAGGTGTCCGTGTGTCTGCAGGCTGTGCCCTGTAGACATTTCCAAGAGGGAGTATGGCAGACTGGGAATACATTGACAGTGTCATAGGCAAGGTACAGCTTTATATGTACATGTACCAGGTGTGTATGCAAGCAACAGTGTGTGAGAGACACTGTTGTCAGACAGTGTGACCTTGCATACATACCCCTTGTCACAGACAGGTAGACTTCAAACATGTCAGCTCAGAGGTGTGTACTACCACAGGCTCATACATACAGAACAGATTACTGTGGTACTGTCAGCAGGTCCCTCACAAGCTTAGCCATTACATTAACTGCAACAGATTCACCTGTCAACACCTGTTGGCCCTGCCATTTCTTTACCATACACTCAACCCTGATGCTTTTGATGAGGGCATGCATGATACTGTGTATGACAGGTCTGTGGTATGTACTCCTCAGTTCACCAAGTGTAACAGGGAGATAAAATGGTATATCCTTTGCATACAGATAACCCAGGAAAAGGAAGCCAACAAACTACTGAAACACAAAAATTAAGTCAGCAGCACCAAGACCCACCACAGAAAGTTACAGGAATCAAAAAAATATAAAACAAAACAATTTATTGAAGTGCTTTTCATTGCTTGTAATGTAGCAACTTCTTCAGAAAAGATACACAGTTTCAAACAGTAGTTTATAAGTAATTGAGACATATCATGTGACGACCACACCTCTCAGTGAGTCAAATTCTTAAAGAGACATTTGCTAAAAAAACAAATGTATTCATGAAACCTGAATACAAGAGCTGCAAATTTGTCAGTTTAAAAGTATCATTAAAACTGTTATAAATAATTATACAGAAGGCATAAAACTGTTAGACTCAAACAATAACAAGGTTAGACTAAGCTTCAAAGTTACAGAATAATCAACCGGGTATACCTCTCAAAAATATTATAGAGCTAGAGTGATAGAATTAAGTTCCATCAAAGTACCAGTTACCGTCTCAAACTTCTTAGTTTTAGAAGACAGGCAATGTTACAAGCATCATTTAAACCTGGTACAATGAATGCATTAAAACGGATCTGCCATTCCAACTCGTGTTCCTCTAAAAGTAAATTCAGTGGGCCACCTCTCAAATTGGCTTGAACTTGATCTATAGGTTTGAAAGTAAATTTGTGGCCCTCATTATTTGCTATATGTCTTGCTAGCGGGTTGTCAATTTTATTAACTGAAATGGCATAGGTGTGTTTGTAAACCCTGTCTCGCAGTCTACGTTCAGTCTTCCCCACGTAGAATGCGGGACAGCAGACACATATTGCTATGTAAACAACCAATCTAGAATTACAGTTGAGTTTAAATTTAATCTCATATTTGTTGTCACATATACAAAATGTATTACCCACTTCCATGAATCTACACATCTTACAAGATTCACACAGGTACATACCAGCATACCTATGTGTTTTAAATTGTTGCCCCCCACATTCAAGTAAGTTTTTAAGGTTGTGGCCTCTACGAAATACAATATTTGGAACTGGACCTAATTTACTGAGTACTGAAATATCACTCAAAATAAAATGCCAGTTTTTACATAAAATACGTTTAACTTGGCCACTGTCGTGGCTAAAGGTAGTGATGAATCCACCTTTAAAGTTGGGGGCTAAAGTTTGTGATGAAATTTGTGTTGAAACAAATGCACTGTTTTGACAGTCTACCATGTAAGGAACAAGACTGTCCTGTTCTAAACTGTTAAGCCCAAGGATGGGAGAGACAATTCCAAGTCTTCTTTTATCAGAAACTTCACTAACTAGAGTTTCAATAAGGTCGCTAGGGTACCCACGCTTTTCAAACATCTTCCTAAGTAAGTCACACTCTTGATGAAAATCTAGCTCAAGTGTGGTCATTCTAGCTGCCCTTATTAATTGACCTTTTATAATAGACCGCTTCTGGTGAAACGGGTGGCAGCTAGAAAAATGTAGGAATGAGTTGCAATACGTGGGTTTTCTAAAAATCTGTGATACATACCTCCTGTTAGCTTTATCTTTTGAAAGTTTCACATCTAAATAGTCAATCGTGACTGTGTGAAATGTTGATGTAAATACAAGGAACTCAGTTTTGGAGTTCAGAAATGAAATAAAAAGCTCAGCCTGAATGGTATCTCCATTAAATAACACAAAGATGTCATCCAAGAAACGGGTGTAGTAAATGAGGTTCGCCCTGAAGTCCTCAGCCTTGAAAACAAAAGTTCTCTCCCAGTACGCCATCACCAAGTTGGCAAAGCTGGCACCACAGGGCGACCCCATAGCGACCCCTCGTTTCTGTAAAATAAAAATCCTTATCAAATACGAAATAATTATTAGTAAGAATGATGTCCAATAAAGACTCCAATAAAGTGATTTCATGTGAAGGAGCTTTCTTAGATTTAAGCAAAAGACTCACCCATTCTATGCCCTCTAAGTGTGGAATAGATGTATACAAGTCCTTAACATCAATAGTTAATAAGTTGTGGTTGGGATTAAATTCCAAGTTGTTAATATTCTCTAAGAAGGTCCATGAGTCTTTGCATACCTGAGGTTCTGACACCAAGTATTTTTTCAGAATATTGTCCACTACCTTGGCACAGGGATAAGTTAAAGAACCCCTCCCATCTATTAATGGTCTCATGGGGGGTTTTCCACATCCTTATGAATTTTTGGTATCCCAAACATCATTGGGATTTTTGGCCAAGGAAGGGAGATGAAATTAAACGTGCCAATATCAATGATGGCATCAGTGAAAAGGTAATTGAAATTGCCTCTTATCCGTTTGTATGCAGTGTTGACCTCACTCAAGGATGCTTTAGAGTAAGCCTCTGTGTCTAGTAGATGCCTCATTCTCCCTGTGTAGTCATGTTGGTCAGAAACTACTAGTCCTATCCTTTGCATACACACAGTAAGGACTGACACACAGGATGTGCACACTGTGACATAAACACCGTTGGCAATACACAGATTAGTAAACCTACATTTCCATCACTATGTACTGTACTACTACATACGCATGACATGCCCCACATAGATTACGTGTATGGGACATAGCACACTACCTCTTACGACAAGTAATGTTATGAATGCCTCCATGGATGGTGAGATAACCAACCAGACAAAGGATGTGGAGTCATGTAGTGCTCCTACAATACTGGACAAGTGATAGTGTCAGACATTATATCAGCATGATGTTTCAGGCGGGTATGATGCATGATGCGGACATGTGTGTCACTACTCTCACTGTGGCCAATTTGGCAACAATATCATACATGGGCATTGTTAAGGGTCACAGACCACATATAGTTTGCCACAAAAAAAAAGGTCTAAGCTTGTTTCCTGCCTTTCCTGTAACTAGTCTAGTTCAGATACAGCTGTGAGGCATCCAGGACTATTTGTAAGCATCTGAGTGGTGTAAAAAAGTCTGGTCTTCAATTGTTCCCTTAGATCTGCTAGTTCCCTCATCTCCTGCACTTTTACTAGCTTATTAGTCTACCACTTTACCAGTCTTCTTGTTGCAATTATTGTAGCACACAAAAGTGCTACCAGCACTAAATGTTCTATGAGGAAACAGCTCCAGTACTTATTAATGCCCACCCCTTCAGGCATGTCTAAAGGTCAGTTCCTTGTGGTTTCTCCTATTAACCTGGTGAACTTGGGCATCCTGAGGCAATGTAGCAACTGTCTCATGTACACTAACAACCCTCTCCTCTTACCTCCCAACACTGAGACTTGTGAGAGATGCACTTATATATCCAAATTGGAAGCCACGCACTCTCCAGCCCAGACCGAAATAGCTCGTCAAGAGGAGAAGGTCAATGCTTGCACCACACCACATGGAACACAAAGCCCTCCAAAGCACACACCTGCCATCACCCAGAATGACACCACAGTACAAGGACAAAATGACTGACTTTAACAATTGGCTAAGCTTCTGGTGTCATTCTAAGGGAATCCAGTATCTGTCTGCCTGGGATGACGATCGACAGACCACGCCGCTTTGCCAGAGATGGCCTGCACCTGTCGCCCTTGGGATTCCGGATACTGGCAAAGGCTCTTGCCACCCCTATAGTGCCTTTTTTAGGCAAGGTTCAAATGACAAATTCACCACCGTAACAGGTACAAGCAAGCAAAATCTGAGGGCAATGCTACTCAATGCTAGAAGTCTAAACCTCAAAATGCACTCACTTGAGGCACTCCTTAAAATGGAGAACATTGACATCTGTGCAGTGACAGAGACCTGGTTCAAAGCTCCAGAGAGCACCCCTGCATTACCAGGCTATAATTCATACCACACCTTTCAGCCACCAAACACGGATCGAAACACTAAAGGTGGAAGTGTGTCCATATTCATTAAGCATATCCACACCTCCAAGCTATTTGCTCAGCATAATGCATCCGAGATTATCCAAGTTCAACTAACTCTGGGCAAAACCGCAATCCAGATTGTAGCTTGCTACAGACCCCCCACCATGCCCCAGGATTCCCACTCCTCTTTTCTTGATACACTGGAAAATATTAAGGTACAACCCAACACTCTAATACTGGGTGATTTCAACTACCCTACCATTAACTGGGAAAACTACTCATGTACCAACTCTTTTGCTCAGCGTTTTCTGGAAATCATCAATTCCAACGCCTTGGATTAACTTATCCACACCCCCACCAGGGGCAGCAATATCCTAGACCTCGTCATCACCAACATGGGTGACCGGTGTTCCACACCAGAGGTCAGCTTCTCGTTGGTTAGATCCGACCACAAGCTAATCACCCTAGACATCCACATCCTGCTCCCACCCCCAGTTAGGAAAACAACCGTAAAAAATTTCTCCAAAGTCAACTTCACGCTTAGTAAGACAAAAGTGGCAAACTTCACGACACCCATGCAGATGGACAATAGAGGTACGACTGCTGAATCCTACACTAATGCACTTTATAAGCACTTACACGAGTGCATGGATCATGCTATCCCTAACAGAACCAAGATGCTATCCTCCAAAAAAAGGAAGCCAATCTGGTGGTCTTCTGCCATAAACAAACTCTACAACAGAAGAAAGAAACTGTTGCAAAAAAGAGTAAAATCCCACGATTGGAGGAACTCCCTGGTCAGCCTCAGTAAGAAGCTGAGATCCCTCATAAAATCCTCCAAAGCTAGTTATGAAAACAAAATTGCCAGTGATTCTAAAGACAACCACAAAGCATTCTATAGCTATGCCAAGAATCTCAATGGCAGCACTCAGATCTGCTCTGAGTTACAGCACAATGACACTAAATATACAGAACCAACTGATATTGCCAACATCCTAGCAGATAGGTTCAGTGCTAACTTTACCCCCCTCTCACCCCTAAAGGGCCCATCTTTATACCAGAAGAATGCAAAGTTCCTGTAATCACGGCTGCACAGGTAAAACCTCACTCTCCAAAGCCAAGAACACAGCATCCATGGGACCTGACAACATCCCAGGCTGCCTTCTACATGAACTACAGAATGAACTGGCACCCCACCTAAGTACCATGTTCAATCATAGCCTCACCTCAGGCTTTGTGCCCATTGAATGGTGCACTGCGACAGTTATCCCACTCCACAAAGGGGGGGGGGCCACAACAGATCCCGGGAACTACTGCCCCATTAGCCTGACGAGCCTCGTCTGCAAGGCCATGGAACGTATCATCATGGAACTCATAAACAAAGACACTGGAGATCTCCAAACTCTGGACCCCACACAGTTTGGGTTTGTAAAAGGCAGATCATGTCTCCTAAACCTGATAGACTTTTTTGAAGTAGTCACCAAAGCCATAGATGAGGGTAAGGTGGTTCACACAGCCTAGATCTCGCCAAGGCGTTCAACACCATCCCCCACTCTGGAATTATAGATAAACTCACTAAACTAGGTATAAATCCCTATGTCACAAGATGGGTTGCCAACTGGCTTACTGACAGAACCCACATTGTGAAAGTAGCAGACTCCAAATCAGACTTCAGACCAGTGACAAGTGGAGTACCACAGGGTTCAGTCCTGGGTCCTCTCCTGTTTAGTATCTACTTCTCTGAAGTACAGGCTAACACAGAAGGTCTTTGGCTAACTAAATTTGCAGATGACTGCAAACTAGGAGCCACAATCGAAACTCCTAACGATGTAGACATCCTACAAAAGGGCCTCACTGAGACAGATGCCTGGTGTCAAAGACATGGTCTCAAGCTCAATGCCAAAAAGTGCATTGTCATCCCCTTTGGTAAAAACTCTGTACCCATGAACTACCACATAGGTAGTCTACTTAACACCGAAAGTGTGATAAGAGACCTTGGGACACAGGTGGACAGTAGTCTCTCCTTTGATAATCACATCACCACAGTGGTCAGGAAATCCTTCTACATGGCACACCTCATCACAAAAGGTTTCTCATCCAGAAAAAAAGAGGTCATTGTTCCCCTCTACTCATCACTCATTAGACCCATTATAGAGTACAATGCCCCTTTTGGTATGTACCTCACAAGACATCTACAACAACTGGAAAGGCCACAAAAATACCTCACAAAGAGGATTACTGGCCTCAAACAGATGCCTAACACAGACCGTCTCAAAAAACTCCAGCTTTACTCCATCGCATATCGCCTACTCAGAGGTGATCTCTGCCTAACATACAAAGCTATGTCAAACCCAGAGCTGTTGGACATGCTCCACTTAAAGAAATCCCAATCCCTCCAAGCTACATGCTCTAGGGACCAAAACCTTGTCACCACAATAAACAGAATATGCTGGAGGGATAGATTCCTGTCCCAGAGACTTCCCATACTCTGGAACAGACTACCTATCTATGTCAAACAGAGCTCCTCATTAGCACAGTTCAAGCAAAATCTTGATGATTGGATGGGTAATAGGAAATTCACCCTGGGGATCACTTCTGTGGTTCTGCTTGACAGGGGCACGGGAAAATAATTTTCTTGGGTGGCCAAAGCCAGGGTACCTTTTTGGCTAGGCTTGTATAGGCCCTAGGGCCAATAGCCTAGTACCTACCTATGAACCTATGAACACCGGCACTGCCTTCACATAAAAACACAAACTACACACCCGCTTTTGCGGAGGCTCTCATTACAAATCTATCCAAACAGCAGAGGCCTCCAAGGCAGAAACACACTCAGCCACCACAACACAACACCAATCACGAGACACATAACTATCCTAAACAGTGTGCCACTCAACCAAAGCCCCTACAGCAAAACAGCTTGCCCAAAACACTAGTCATAGGTGACTCAATAGTAAGGCACACTGATGTCCTACTTACTAGGTTGAATAAGGAGAAAGTAACAGTCATCTGCCTGTCAGGTGCCAGGATCCGCCACATAATGCACAACGCACACACTCAGGTCTCTCAACAACAGATACAAATATGACTCTGTCATTGTACATGTGGGTATGAATAACCTGAGACATACCTCCCTGGACTACATGAAAAGAGACATGGAGTAGCTCTCGGATTATGTAGCCCAGGTGGGCATGACCCTAGCCCTGAGCAGCATCCTACCATCACCCAGAATGATACCACAGTACAAGCAGTAACTGATTGATTTCAACAACTGGCTATGTTTCTAGTGTCATTCCAAGGGAAGACAGTGTTTGTCTGCCTGGGATGACACGATTGACAGACCTCGATGCTTTACCGGAAATGGCCTGCATCTGTCAACCCTGGGCTTCCGGATACTGGCCAAGGCTCTTGCCACTCCTATAGTGCCTTTTTTAGGTAATGCCCTGAAGACAAAATTACCACCATAGCAACTGCAAACAAACGCAGCCTGAGGGTAATGCTACTCAATGCTAGAAGCCTAAATCTCAAAATGCACTCGCTCGAGTCACTCCTAAAACTGGAGAAAATCGACCTCTGTGCAGTAACAGACACCTGGTTCAAGGCTCCAGAGAGGACCTCAGTGCTACCAGGCTACACAGCATATAACATCTTTCGACCCCCAAACACAGACTGAAGCCCCAAAGGAGGTGTGGACCAAAGCCCCAAAGGAGGTGGCATATCCATCTTCATAAAGGATTCTACACCTCCAGACTGGGTGCCCAACATAATGCATCAGAGATACTACAGGTACAACTAACAATTGATAAAACGGCACTCCAGGTTGTAGCCTGCTATATATCCCCCACAATGTCCCAAGACTCCCACTCCACATTCCTGAATACTCTGGAAAGCATTAAGGTACAACGCAATGCCTTTGTACTGGGAGACTTGAACTACCCTACCATTAGCTGTGAAAATTACTCCTGCTCCAACACATTTGCCCAACGATTTCTGGAATTCATTAACTCCAGTGCCCTGGACCAACTCATTGTCACCCCCACCAGAGGTAGACACATTCTCAATCTGATCATCACAAACATGGGGGACCACTGCTCTACACCAGTGATCAACTCCTCCCTGGTCAGATCTGACCATAAGTTAATCACAGCCAATATCCAAATCCCACCCTCACCCCCATGAAGGAAACCACAGTGAAAAACTTCTCCAAAGCCAATTTTATGCTTCTGAAGACAGAAGTGGCAAACTTCACATCACCCACGCAAACAGAGAACGGATGTATGGCCACTGAATCATACACCAAGGTGCTGTATGAGCATTTATATAAGTGCATGGATCAGGCCATACCTAACAGAACCAAGATCATGTCCTCCAAAAAAGGAAGCCAATCTGGTGGTCCCTAGCCATTAACAAACTCTTCAACAGAAGAAAAAAACTGTTGCAGAAAAGGGCAAAGACCCAAGACTGGAAAAATTTCCTTGTAAGTCTCAGCAAAACACTGAGATCCCTCATCAAAACCTCCAAAGCTAGTTATGAAAACAAAATTGCAACAGATGCTAAAGATAACCACAAGGCATTCTTTAGTTACATCAAGAACCTGTATAACAATATGCAGGGGTGCTCTGAGCTACTGGACAATGGCATCGCTTATAGTGAACCAACAGATATTGCCAACATCTTGGCAGACAGGTTCAGTGCAAAAGTTACCCCCCACCCCCAAAAAGGCACATCCCAATACCCAAGGAATGCCAAATCGCTTATATCATGGCTGCTCAGGTAAAAGCTACGCTATCCAAAGCCAAAAATACAGCTTCCATGGGACCTGATAATATACCTGGCTGCATGCTACATGAATTACAAAGGGAAGTGGCACCTCACCTAAGTGCCCTGTTCAACCACAGCTTCACTTCAGGTTTTGTTCCCACCAAATGGCGCACTGCTACAGTCATTCCACTCCGCAAAGGGGGAGTGACTACTGACCCATGAAACTACAGCCCCATGAGCCTGACGAGCCTGATCTGTAAGGCCATGGAGCACATCATTATCATAAATAGGGATATTGGGAATCTTCAAACCATGGATCCCTCACAGTTGGGGTTTGTGAAGGGCAGATCATGTCTGCAAAATCTGATAGACTTCTTCAAGTCGGTCAGCAAAGCGGTTGATGAAGGCAAGGCAGTCCATACAGCCTACCTGGATCTGGCCAAGGCCTTCGACACTAGGGGTTGGCAACTGGGTCATGGACAGAACCCATCCGGTGAAAGTAGCGGACTCCAAATCCAACTACCGGGCAGTCACAAGTGGTGTCCCACAAGGATCGGTCCTGGGTCCTCTCCTGTTTGGTATATACTTCTCTGCAGTTCAGGCCAATGCCAAAGAGCTCTGGTTGACCAAGTTCACTGATGACTGCAAACTGGGAGCCATTACTGACTCTCAAGCTGACATCGACATCCTACAAAAAGACCTCACAGACACCAACGACTGGTGCCAGAACCATGGTCTTGAGCTCAATGCCAAAAAGTGCATCGTCATCCCTTTCGGGGAAAAACTCGGTGCCCACAAACTACCACATTGATGGTAGCCCTCTCAACTCCCAAGGTGTGATAAGAGATCTAGGGACACAAGTGGATAGCAACCTCTCCTTTGACAACTATGTGGACACTGTAGTTAGAAAATCCTTCTATGTGGCACACCTCATTACAAAGTGTTTCTCTTCCAGGAAGAAAGAAATCATAATCCCTCTCTACTCATCCCTCATTAGACCCATTATAGGGTACAATACCCCATTTGGGTTGTAGCTCACTAGACACCTGCAACAACTGGAGATGCCACAGAAATTCCTCGAAAAGAGGATCCTAGGACTCAAACACATGACCTATACAGACAGACTCAACAAACTACAGTTATACTCCATCTCATATCACCTACTTAGAGACGATCTCTGCTTGGCATACAAAGCCACGTTGGACCCAGTGTTACTAGACATACTTCATCTGAAAAAGACTCAATCCCACCACACCACATGGTCCAAGGACCTCAACCTCATCACCACAATAAACAGAGCCTGCTGGAGGGACAGGTTCCTAACCCAGTGACTACCCATACTCTGGAATAAACTCCACATTCATGTCAAGCAGAGCACCTCACTGGTCCTCTTCAAGAAAAGCCTTGTTGAATGGATGGGTAACAGGAAAGTCACTCTGGGGATCATTTCAACAGCCTTGCTTGATAGAAGTACAAGGAACTCACATCCAGCAATATGGCTCCAGAGCCATTAGCCTAGTACTCACCTATGAACCTAAGTGGAACCTGGATGAGTGGATGGGGCACCATAAATTCTTACTGGGGATAGCTCCCACAGCCCTCTTGGACATGGGCAGTCATCACTAAATGCAATATAGGGTATTGAATAGTACTTTAACGTTATTACATTGGGTTGAAATAGCTAAGCTTAAAATGACCTCTGGGTTGATAGCCTAGTAATGTCCTATGATCCTATTAGACACGCCACAAGGCTTATACAATTTCACCTAGTCCAAAGGTACTTGTAAGGTGAATGACATCAACAGGACTAGTACATTAGGGTGAGGGGAAGTGTAAAGGGTGGTACACAACTCAAAATGGTATAACACACACACTATTTGATTTTCACACACACACACACACACACACACACACACACACACACACACACACACACACACACACACACACACACACACACACACACACACACACACACACTTGCCAGTATTGAGATTAGAACTCTTGCCTATCTAGTTATTTCTACTATAGTGCTACGCAGTTATCAGATGCGCCACGGGGCGCATACAATTTAACCTAGTCCAAAGGTACTTGTAAGGTAAATGACATCAGCAGGACTAGTAAATTAGTGTGAGGAGAAGTGTAAAGGGTGGTACACAACTCAAAATGTTATAAAACACACAGTAGTTAATTCTTGCACACATAGACACACTTGCTAGTGTTGAGATTAGAACACCTGCCTATCTAGTTATTTCTACTGCAGTGTTACACAGTTATCAGATGCTCCACAGGTCCTGTATAATGTCATCTACTCCAAAGGTACTTGTAAGGTGAATGACATCAACATGACTAGTAAATTAGGGTGTGGGAAGTGTAAAGGATGGTGCACAACTCAAAATAGTATAACACACATAGTATATGATTCTCACACACACACACACACACACACACACACACACACACACACACACACACACACACACACACTTGGCAGTATTGGGATTAGAACTACTGCCTATCTAGTTATTTGTACTACAGTGTTACACAGTTACCACATGTGCTACAGAGCTTACTGGGCTAACAAGTGGCTAAAGGTGCTGATAACTGCACAGCTGTGGTAAAATACAGGTGGCAGAAAGTCTGCCTTCAGTTTTTCCCTTAGATCTTGCTAGTTCTTTCTCTCTTTCACTTCAAATAGCATAATAGCTTTGCACTTCAACAGGTTATTGTATAGTGTAGCACATCTGGGAGCCATCAGCAGTAATCATTCCTCAAAGAATTATCCCCAGTACTTAGTAGTCATGACCACCCCTCCTGACATGACTGAAGTGCAATTTTCTGTGCTTTCATCCATTAACCTGGTGCACTTGGCCATTCTGAGGCACTGTTGCAACTGCCTCATGTACACAGACACCCCTCTCCTCTAAACTCCAAACACTCAAACTTGTGAGAGTTACCTATATATCATAAAATTTGGAAATGTGCACTCTCCAGTGAAGACTGGAAAGTGCATATTTCCACATTTGGAAATATGGAAATATGCACTCTGAATGGAATAGCTGGTTAAGAGGATAAGGTCAATACCTGCATCATACCATGTGGAACACATAGCTTGCCACAACACCCACTATCACAGCCCTGACATACACTCACAAACCACACACCCACCTTCACAGAGGCACTCAATGGACATTTACACCACCAACACAGACCAGCAAGACAGACACCCACTCAGCCACCACAACACAGCACATGCCAAAGGAGACATATGTCACCAACACAGTGTGCCCCTCAACCTAAGCCCCTAAGACTAACCACCTTGCCCAATACAGTAATCATGGGTGACTCGATACTGAGGCACACAGATGTCCAACTCACTAGAATTGATTATGGAGAAGGTAACAGCCAGCTTTCTATCACATGCCAACATCCAACACGTGACACACCCAGTCAGGTCACTCCACAACAACTACAAGTATCACTCTGTCATCATCCATGTGGGTGTGAATGACCTGAGATGCACCTCCCTGGACTACATGACAAGAGAAATGGTTGAGCTCTTGGATTATGTGGCCCAGGCAGGTATGACAGCAGCCCTGAGCAGTATACTACTGTCACCCAGAATGATTCTGCAGTACTATCAACAAAGTCTTGACTTCAACATTGGCTTATGTGTTGTTTGTCATTCTCAGGGGATCCAGTCTCTCTCTGCTTATGATGACATGATTGACAGACCTCAATACCTTGCCAGAGATGGCCTGCATCTGTCACCCCTGGGTTTCCAGATACAGGCTAAGTCTCTTGCTACCCCTATAGTGCCTTTTTAGGCAGTGTTCCAAATCACATTACCACCGTAACAGCTAGACATGAATGCAATCTGAGGGTCATGTTGCTCAACAGTACACATCTAACTCTCAAGATGCACTCACTCAAAGCACTCCTCAAAATGGAGAACATTGACAGTTGCGCTGTAATGGAGAGCTGGTTTACAGCAGCAGACAGCAGCCCTGCACTAACAGGTTATGATGCATTCCACAGCTGTCAGCCCCAAAGCATGGACCACAGCTCCACAGGTGGGGGTGTCTCCATATTGATAACAGATATTCACACCTCCAGACTAGTATCCTAGCATAATGCATCGGAGATACTTCAGGTACAACTGACTTTGGGTAATAGTGCAATCCAGGTCATAGCCTGCTATTGGTCCACATCCATGTCCCTAGACTGTCAATCCAGATTCCTCAACACCATGGCATCTATCAAGGTCCAACCCAGCACTGACATAGTAGGAGACTTCAAGCACCTCTCCGTCAACTGGGAAAGGTAGTCAAGCACCAGTAGACTGGCCCAATGCTTCCTGAAATTCATCAGTTCCATTGTCCTGGACTGGCTCATACTGACCCCCAGTAGAGGCTACAACAATCTTGACCTGTGTTGATTACTTACATATGGGGCCATTGCTCGACAACAGTAATCAATCCCTACCTGGTCAGATCCAAACAAGATGTAATCACCATGGCAATCCACATCTCACCCACACCCCCCACAAAAGTAACCACCTTGAAAAAACTCTCCAAAGCTGACTTTGGAGTCATAAAAACATGAGTGGATGACTTCACTGCACCCATGCCAATGGAAAATTGCTGCATGACTGTTGACTCATACACAAATGCACTGTACAAACATGTACATGAATGCATGGTACTAACCATAGCCAACAGAACCAAGACAGTGTCCTCCAAACACTGGAAGCCAATGTGATAGTCCCCTGCAATTACTAAAGTGTACAACAGAAGGAAGACACTGTTGCAGAAAAAGGTGGTGTCCCAAGACTGGAAAACCCCCTTATTAGCCTCAACAACAACTTGAGATCCCTCATGGAATCATCTACAGCCTGCTATGAAGGTAGAATTGCAGCAGACACTGACAACAATCACAAAAGCCTTTGATAGTTATACCAACAACCTCCACTGCAATACCCACAAGTGCTGTGAATTTTCTGCACAATGCTAACTCTTATCCTGAGCCAACAGATATTGGCAACAGTCTTGCCATGCATTTAGTGTCAGCTTTACCCCTCGCTCCCCCACAAATGAACAATCACAATGGCAGACGAATGCCAAGCACCCAGCATTACTGCAGCCAAAGTTAGACCTGCATTGTACACACACAAGAATACAGCTTCCATGGGACCCAAACATATGCGTGGCTGTGTTCTACATGACGTACAAAGAGACATGGCACCACATCCGTGGGCCCTGTTCGGTCACAGCCTCACCTCAGGCTTTGTCCCTCCAAAATGGCACACTGCTACAGTCATCTGTCTCCATAAAGGGATAGCAACTACAGACCCTGGGGATTATTGGCCCATTAACATGATGAGTCTACAATGTACAGGTATGGACTGCATCATCAGGGACCTGATTGGCAAAGATATAGGTAATCTCCTAACTCTGGACCCCACACAGTTTGGCTTTGTGAATGGCAGACCATGCCTGCTCAACTTGGTTGACTTCTTTGAGTGATTCACCAGGGCTGTGTATGGTGTTAAGGCACTGCATACAGCCTACCTTGATCTGGTCAAGGCTTTTGATACCATTCCTCAGTCAGGAATTATTGATAAACCCACCAAACTAGGCATCAACCCCTATATCAGTAGGTGGGTTGCAAATTGATTCACAGAACACACAGTGTGACAGTGGCAAACTCTAAGTCAGACTGCCAAGCAGTCACAAGTGGAGTCCCACAGGGATCAGTACTGGGTAGTCTCCTGTCCATCATTTACTTCTCAGGAGTCCAGCCCAACACAGAGGAACTCTGGCTGACCAAGTTCACAGAGGACTGAAAGCTGGGAGCCATCATTAGCACCACAAGTGATGCAGACATCCTACAGAAAAGCCTCACTGAGCCAATGAGTGGTGTGGAAACCATGGCCAGAAGCTGAACACCACAAAATGCATCATCATCCCCTTTGGTAAAATGCTCAGTTCCCAGTAAGTACCACATCGATGGGAGCCCAATGAACACTGTAGGCATTATAAGAGATGTGGGGACACAGGTTGACAGCAACTTCTCCTTCAAACACCACATTGCCACTGTGCTCAGGAATTCCTTCTATGTGGCACATCGCAGTACCAAGGTTTTTGCACCCAGAAGAAAGAGGTAATCATCTCTGTCTACTCTTCCCTCATTAGACCACTCATCAAGTATTATGGCCCATTTGGCATGTACCTCACTAGACACCTGCAACAGCTGGGGAGGCCACAAAAGTACCTCACAAATAGGTTCCTAGGCATTAAACACATGTCCTACACAGACAGACTCAGAAGACTCCAGCTATTCTCTATGTCATATCACCTATTTAGAGGCCATCTGTGCTTGACTTACAAAGCCATGTCTGACCCAGCTCTTTTATAAATGCTACATATGAAGACATCCCAATCCCTCCACACCACACATTGCAGAGACTTCTACCACATTACCACAATTGGCACAACATGCTGGTGGGACAGGTCCCTCACCAAGATGCTGCACATGCCCTGGAATACACTTCCCATACATGTTATGCAGAGCACCTAGTTGACCCTGTTTCATGGAAATCTTGATGAGTGGATGGGTAATAGACAGTTCACCCCAAGGTTCACTGCAGTGGCTCTACTTGATACAGGAACTGGGAAGTAACATCGGGTGGCACACTGGCAAGGCCCTTCTATGGGCTAGGCTTGTAAAGGCTCCTGGGCCATTAACCTACTACACACTTATGAACCTATAAGAGGAATAGCATCAGCAGGATTTATAAAGTGGGGCAGTGGGTGTTAAAGGTATCAAAATACATTGCCCTGCAAACAGACACACTTATACACACACATTTGCCAGATGCAGGGGTAGAAATCCTACCTAATTAGTTACTTGTACCATAGTGGTTACACAGTTATCACACATGCTACAGAACTTACTGAGCTAGCAGCTGGCCAAAGGTACTGATATGGGGAATGACATCAGCAGGACTGATAAAGTAGGGCAGTGGATGGTAAATGTATCAAAATACTTCTGCCTACAAACATATACACACATTTTTCAGATATGAGAATAGAACCTCTGCCTAACTAGTTATTTCTATGACAGTGTTAGGCATTTTTCACATGCACTGCTGAGCTTACTGGGCTGACAGCTGGCCAAAGATGCTGATAAAGGAAATGGCATCATCTGGACTGATAAAGCGGGGAAGTGTTGTGGGTGGGAATGGCATAAAACTGTTTCACCTAAACACGAACAAACAAATCCTTCAGTCTTGCACACACAACTGTCACACACACACACACACACACACACACACACACACACACACACACACACACACACACACACACACACACACAGTTGCCAGTATTGGGTTTAGAACTCCTGCCTATCTAGTTACTTGTACTATAGTGTTACACAGTTATCGCATGCTGTACAGGATTATAGGGGTAGCAGGTGTCCAATGGTACTTCTAAGGTGAATAATAACAGCAGATCTTGTGCAGTTGGATAATGTGAAGTGGACTGAGTGGGAACTGTCTGCTAATAATTAGACCTACAGAGACACACACACACACGCATGTAATGTGATATTAACACCCCAACCTCAGTACTATTACACAATGGGGCTCACCTTTTATGCTTGCATGTGCCACTGTTTAGCACCATTATGACACTATCCACAGCAGGACATCACTGTATGCCATTCAGGGTACCCATGTGTGTGACCCACTCTGCTGTGTCTGTCCCCCTGTGTCTCTCTGTCTATCACTGCCCGCCTCTCACTTCCCCACATCTATGTGTGTGTGTGTGTGTGTGTGTGTGTGTGTGTGTGTGTGTGTGTGTGTGTGTGTGTGTGTGTGTGTGTGTGTGTGCTTGACATATATAGTTATCTGTTGGCCATATATGTCTGTATGTCTGTCACACACAGATGTGGATATATCACATATGGGCCACCTACAGCTAGCTAGGGGTAATGCTGTCTGATGTGTGTGTGTGTGTTTGCCTCTGTGTGTGTAGGGATAGTTAAGGTGTACATAGCTTCACAGATATATCTACACAATATAGTCATATAGACCAATGTAGGTTCCAACTGTGATTCTCTAAGTGTAGAAGCATGCCCAGTGTGACCTTGTATAGCTCGAGTGGGACTCCATTCCAACATGTCCTGTGCTTCTCTAAGTGTAGGAGCATGCCCTGTGTGACCTTGTATAGCTCGAGTGGGACTCCATTCCAACATGTCCTGTGCTTCTCTAAGTGTAGGAGCATGCCCAGTGTGACCTTGTATAGTTAGAGTGAGACTCCATTCCAGGGTTAAGTGTTCTCCGGTCCAAGGTTTTGTGTGCTACAGACATACCTCTCAGAGGTACAGAGGACTTTCTTCGGAGTAATGGTTTGTTTTGGCAGACATTTTCTGACATATCTGTATTCTGATAGTGCAATGTATTGTGTCATTACCTAGTGTCAGACATCCTCAAATCATCACATTGCTTTACCTGAGGAATACTAGTCGTATGATGCATAGACTGATATTATAATGGCAGCAATGTACATTCTTGCCCAACAAGGCCAGTTAGGAGGTGTGGCTACAGCCAGTTGAGTTATAGTCCAGCAACTTGTTGATATACTGGCTGGGGATCTTCTGCTTCTGTGGTATCTGTGTAACCTGGGATGTGATATCCTGGTGTGGCCGTACCTGTCTGCTGTACATTTTTTGGCAGATTGTCTGGGTGTTCGGCTAGAGGTTTTGTCCAGTCTGCATAAGCATGTGTTTTTATGGCAAGTTATTTCAGTATAATTGAACGGTGATGTTACAAAATATTGACAGACATTACTGTGTCAGCCTAAATAACCTTCAGACAATTCCCACTACTGCAAACCCCTCACCCTACCAACTTATTCAGTATGTCAGGGCAGTATTTACCACACATGCCTATCATTGTGCCTTTGTTCCACATTTACTTTAGCCTGTGTTCAGACATGTTCCTGTCAGAGATTTGGTGTTATGGGTGTGGGTACAGACTGCATTGTACTGTGCCGGCATGTCCATTATATACAGCAGACATAAAACAAGGAAAACAGCCATATTGACAATGACCACTGGCAACAGTACGAAGAAGCATGATTATTCACAAAAGCCCTAGCGCCTCGGCTACACAGCCCACAAGAAGTTGATTATATGTTTAGTATATACCACACAGCACTGTGACTTTCAGGTATGTTAGTGGAAGAGCAATAGGTGTCACTGACATGCATAATTATTGGCACTGCATTTATCTGCACATGGCCCTGTGACAGGAAAGCCTGTATCTAGGGCTGTACAAGATGACAGCGAAGAAAACATGCTGGCCAGATCCTGACAGTATTGACCACACATGGACATAGCTCATTGACCCCTGCATATTGAGCACATGCAACATGTTTTCATGTGTATTGGGACAGCCCTACCAGTCTGTGTTATGCTGCTATTTCCCTGCAAACATACATGTTACTGCATTTCTGTGGGTATATGGGGGGGGACACCTGTCAGCTGTAGACATTTGCAGAGACTGTGCTGAAATTTGCTTTACATTTTGATTCCATTTACCATACTATTGTGTCCTGTCTTGGGGACTACAGGCATATCAGTAAGGAGCACAAGTGAGATTGTCATGGCATACATTTCCATGTCAGACTCATTACCCTTCAGCACCTTACTGCAACTGCGAGACCTACTGTGCTATGACTGTGTGAGTCTGTGGGGGGGTGTGATTCAACATTGCTGCCATTTGTGGAGCTTTTCCAGACATTTCTCTCTAATGTTCTGCAGCTGACTTGCTGTGTGGGTCTGAGGGGTGGGTATGGGACCCCACACTGACATCCATGGCTGTAAGCTATGACCCCCCAATTAGTTGACCCCACACATATACTGAAGTGGGATTTGCCACCTTGTGTACTACTCCATAGGGAGACCAGTATTGGGCAGACATTTCCTGGTGTCCCACATAGCTGTCAGTTGTCTGCTGCTATCCCAGTAGTCCACCCCATTCCCTGGCATGCATGCAACAATGCCATACATATGCTAGCAGAACATACTGATACATTCATTTACTCTTAAGGCAACTGACTTACCTGTTTGGTATCTACCTCTCTGAAGTACAGGCTAACACAGAAGGTCTTTGGCTAACGAAGTTCACAGATGACTGCAAACTAGGAGCCATAATCAAAACTCCTAACGATGTGGACATCCTACAAAAGGGTCTCACTAAGACAGATGCCTGGTGTCAAAGCCATGGTCTCAAGCTCATTGCCAAAAAGTGCATTGTCATCCCCTTTAGTAAAAACTCTGTACCCATGAACTACCACATAGGCGGTAGTATAATTAACACCGAAAGTGTGATAAGAGACCTTGGGACACAGGTGGACAGTAGTCTCTCCTTTGATAATCACATCATCACAGTAGTCAGGAAATCCTTCTACATGGCACACGTCATCACAAAAGGTTTCTCATCCAGAAAAAAAGAGGTCATTGTTCCCCTCTACTCATCACTCATTAGACCCATTATAGAGTACAACGCCCCTTTTGGTATGTACCTCACAAGACATCTACAACAACTGGAAAAGCCACAGAAATACCTCACAAAGAGGATTACAGGCCTCAAACAGATGCCCTATGCAGGCCGTCTCAAAAAACTCCAGCTTTACTCTGTAGCATATCGCCTACTCAGAGGTGATCTCTTCCTAACATACAAAGGTATGTCAAACCCAGAGCTGTTGGACATGCTCCACTTAAAGAAATCCCAATCCCTCCAAGGTACAAGCTCTAGGGACCTTAAACCTTGTCATCACAATAAACAGAACATGTTGGAGGGATAGATTCCTGCCCCAGAGACTTCCCATACTCTGGAACAAGCTACCTATTTATATCAAACAAAGCTCCTCATTAACTCTCTTCAAGAAAAATCTTGATGATTGGATGGGAAATAGGAAATTCACCCCGGGGATCACTTCTGTGGCTCTGCTCGACAGTGGCACAGGAAAATAATTTTTTTGGGTGGCAAAAGCCAGGGTACCTTTTTGGCTGGGCTTGTATAGGCCCTAGGGCCAATAGCCTAGTATCTGCCTATGAACCTATGAACCTTGTGCCTGTGGCAGTTGTGAGTACTGAGCTTTAGGGCTGCCTATGTTGGATGCACACAGTACACTGCAACACATGGTAAGTTGCAGGTAGTGTGATGTGTGTGCCATCCCTTTTTACTTTGTATGCGAGTAGAGAGAGTTGTCAGGGTCTGGGTGCCTACAGTGTCAGTGTGTGTACTATGCGTTGCCTGTTTGCCAAGGCCAGGCCATACTGGGCACATTTCTATCTGCCTACAGGGGCTGGCTCAGGGGGTTCCTCGTCCAAGTCCCTCTGTACCTGTGGGGACCTTGGCAATGGTGAGGGGCTGTGTAGTCTTTCCCCATCCTGTTCCTGCTGCAGCTGTTTCTGCAGGATCATATTGTGTAGCATGGCATATACTATGAACATGTGTGCACATGTGAGTGGAGAGTACTGCAATGCTCCACCAGACATGTCCAGGCAGTAGAACCGTGACCTGAGCATCCTAAACACATGCTCTATAATGATCCTGGTTTGTGCATGTGCCTCATTATGGCGTTCTTGCATGTGTGCGTGTGCATTTCTGATGGGTGGCATCATCCATGGCTCCAGTGCATAGCCAGCATCCCCCACCAGATGGCCATACAGGATGTCCCCCCTGGCAAATCCCTGATAAAGTTGTGAGGAATGCCAGATGTTGGAGTCGTGATAGCTTCCAGGGCTGGAGTGGAAGCCCTTGTGGTTTATGTAGACCCTACCCTGCTCACCTGGTGGTGCTTTGATGTGGATGTGCGTGCAGTCTATGCCACCCCGTACCTCTGGCTATTCAGCTACACTGTGGGAGAGGTGCATATTGCTGGTCAATTCCTCATGGGTGTTGGGGAAGTATATATGGTCATGGGTCACAGGCATTTGGTAACATGGCATCCAGGAACTAGTGGTGTACTCTGGATGCAGATGCCTGTGACACCCCCATGATATCCCCAGTAGGTCTTTGAAAAGAACTTGTAGCTAGCATTCTTAGGACTACACATACCCTAGTGTCCACTGGGATGGGTTCCCCTCTGTTCATTCTGGATGTGAAGTGAGACTGGCACAGCTCCACAATTTGCTGAAGTACGTCCCTGTCCATCCTGTAGCGCTCTATTATCTCTAGGTCATGTAGCCCCTGGTAGGTTACCCTAGATCTCAACATTCTTCTTCTCCTCCTCGGTCTGTGGTGGCTGTCAGCATTATCCTCCTCTCTTTCCTCAGCCTCTGGCACATACTGATGGATCAAAGCAATGGCATTCCCCTAACATTTTTCCAGTTAAAATTCCCCTGCATGTATACACCAATGGTGCAGAGTTTGTGGAACAAACCAGACTGTAAGGTGTTTCCATACTTTATACTGTGGCACTACAGATGCTGCCTGCATGATTGGAGCACTATGATACATTCCATCTGCCACCTATATTACTCATGGCTTTGATATGGCCACTGTGAGTGTTAGAGGCATTACTGGTAATTTGTGCATGATTGCCTTTATTCTGCTGTTGCCTTCTTTTTTAATTATTTTTTACTTGCATCTCTCCCACTTTCAGCTATGCAGCCACCTGCCAGCTATATTATTATGTGCTTTGCCTGCCCATTGTAAGTTGCAAGGATCCCATGATTTCTACTTCATTTCTCCTTTATTGTGCTGTTGCCCTTTAATTTTTTTATATCTCCTCCCATTTTCAGCTATGCAGCCACCTGCCAGCTGTATTATTGTGTGCTTTACCTGGCCCATTGTGAGTTGCAAGAGTCCCATATTAGCGATTTCTACTTAATTTCTCCTTTATTGTGCTGTTGCCCTTTATTTATTATTTTTTTTTTACATCTCCTCCCATTTTCAGCTATGCAGCCACCTGCCAGCTGTATTAATGAGTGCTTTCAATGGCCCTTTGTGTGTTGCAGTATCCCATATTGCTGTTTGTACTGCATTTCCCTTGTTCTGCTACTTCCTTTTACTTTTCCTATGTCCTTCCTGTTTAATCCCCAGCATGCCACTCAGACCCGTTTAGCTAGTGTAAACAGCAAGAAATGTCCCTCCACTGTCCGCAAACACACTCCTCAGTTCATGGAATAAGAGTAAACAGCCTCAGACACACCCACTCACTTAGCTGGGCTTAGCTAAACAGAAACCAGCTAACAAAGATCCAATGTGCTTACAGCAAGCATGAGACACCCCCTTTTCTTGATACTTGCTCCTCCTGCCTACATGATCATTTTAGAACACCTACATGGTTGGGTGCAGTCTGACACTTAGAAGAAATTTGTGATTCAGTATAAGTCCTCTCATTTACATACCCCCACTGCCTTCAGCCCTAGTTACTGCACTACACACGAGCCTTCCCCTTTAGCAACTACTGTTCCCAACCATTGTTTACTTTCTACATGCCATTGCCTATAATGGCAAAATGCAGAATTCCCTAATGTTTATGTTTTTACCCTTCTTTTATCTTTTTCTGCCCCCTCCCTCTAGCATACCACTTCCCATGCACTCAATGGCTGAGACTGGCCAACAAAAATAATTTTTAATTATTTTTCTTTGAAGCAGTTTTGCATGCCAATGCCATATATTTGGCCATTGGCATGCATAACAGCTCGAATACATGCTTTATTGAGCGCTGACATGCCTCCGTTGTGCAATTTGCAGAAATGTATTCATTTAGTAACTGAATACATTTCTGCACCTTACACTGTTCCAGCATGGAGACCTGCCAACTTCCTGGATCACTAGATCAGCCCATTTGCATGGTTTTCACCAGCAAATGAACTGATTAGCATCCAGCATGGCTTTCCGTGCTGGAACACTGTAGGGCGGCTAGTACACGTCCAAATGGCATGTACCTGGATCTCGAAGCAGCCAATTTCCATTCAGGAGCAGTTACACTGCTCCTGCATTGAAAATTTGCTTTGTGAATCTTGGGGTATGTTTTTTTCCTTGATTTTAGTTTTTGTCACAGATTTGATGAAGGCATTAGGTAGCTGAAAGTGATTTTAGTTAATAGTCATATTTTATGCTTTTCTTAATACCTGACTTTGGAATGTGGGCTGTAAATAGATAGATTGTGTTTTTCTTAACTAGGATTTAGTTTGATCTAATCAGTAGGAGTGTGTGGGGATGGATACTTGTTCTAACATGCACTCTTACGGCCCTGTTTATACTGTTTGCCTTGAATAGGCTGGTTTAAAATTAAACATTACGTACATTTTCTGCACCTACTTTTAAGTATATAAAAGTTTATATGATTAACATTGTTAAAATATTTCTGATTTCTTGTTACTGAAGATCACTTGTCTGTGACAAATAAAGGCGTGTTGCTTTGGAACACTACCTGTGATTCATGATTTTTGGAAATTATTGTGATTGAGCTCATCAATGAAGTTTTAAGGCCACTAGTTTCTTTGTTTTTTTTTTGTTTTTGTTTTTATTAAAGATGAAGGCATTAGGACAGCAGAGTTGAAGCCAGAGTATCCCCAGATACAGAGAAGATCAAAGAAAACAGATTACAGAACACAATTTGGTAAAGCAGTTATGGGAGAGTGGGGAAGAAGGCAAATGGAGACAAGGACATCCAGCCAAGAGATGGATGAATTTTGTGACAGAAGACATGAGACATGTAGGCATAACTGTCAAAGAAAGTAGAAGAATGCATTTGAATCAAGAGAGGTGCATAATTTGAATGAGGGGCTGATGATGATGATTACAGAGCTGGCAGATACTGGGTGGATACATGGCATAGTCTCACAACCATTTTCTACAGTTTTCAAATGCATTAAACAGAGTGCATAATTTGTGTCTGATAACCTTCATTACAGGATAGGAATATCAGTACAGCATCAGTAACTTGGTTAACAAGTTACTTATTTGAGTCAATGAAGACTGTAGCTAATCATACATTTGCTAAAAGGCATGTTCTCTCCATTCTCGTCTGCTAAGGGTACCATTTTACTATATACAAGCAAGACAACAATGCATACAGGAGACATTTGATTTAGCATGCTGATTACTCAGTAGTGACCAAGATATTCAGTCTCTCACCTAGACTTAACAACGGGGTCTCAGAGTGACTCATGAACAATCATCTGTTATTCAGAGCGAGAAAGACCAAGACTGGGCCACCTCCAGGCACAACCTCCTTCCTTATATAACTTCTGTAGTTCAGGTCTTTGACTTCAAACAGTAACATTCAGGAAGTATCTGCATGTTAATGTGAATCAATCTCCTTTTCAGGAACATAATGAGGGCACTATAAAATATGTTCATCAAAAGACGGTAACTTTATCTCATAAAAAGAATATAATCCAGCAGCAAAGAAAAAGTTTGCAAAAACAGTATTACTACCTGGGCTTGCATATGGTAAATTGATACTTACCCAGTCACCAATATATGCTATAAACAAATTAGAGTCACTAAGAATCCAGTGCCCGTCGTTGTCAAGACTGTATTTTAAAATTCCTGTAACCTTAACGTGAGCAAATCACATTATCTTTATCTAATATAATTTCAGTCTGGTCTATATTTCTGTAACTTCCCAAGAAGTTTATTATGGAGGTAAACTTCTCCATACTAGTCAGGTGCAGAAGAAGAAAAAAAAAAAAAAAGGGGGTGTCAGTACATTTTGAAGGAGGCGTTGAAGACCAGTGTTTTTAAAACTGCACTGGAGACAAGACTTTTTGTGTATCACATCAAGGCCATTGTTCTGATCAGTATACCATACATAACCAAAAGTTTCATTACTTTAAATTTATGTGTAGATACATTACTTAATGGTCCTCTAATACATCAGTGGGGATTACTGGACATCCCTGAAGTTTGTTATATTCTTCAAAATACTTTTTAGCACATAGGCCAATGACCTCCCACAGAAATATCTCCCTTACTGGTTATAAAATCACCAATAGTTTAAGGAAATAAAATCAGTAGCACAAACCTATGTACAGTAAACTCTCAGCTAACCAGAACTCAAGCAACCAGAAAAAAAAAATTGAAGAAATACAGTACAATTTTCATGTATTGCACTTTCTGTTTCCACCCCGCAAAAACATGCCTTGTGTTTTTATAGTTTTAAAAAGGTAGATAGGAATAAATTCCCTCTTTCCCTAACCTAAGAACAAGTCAAACCAAACAAATAGTATAAGGTACAGTATTAGCCAGGCCTATTTTTAACAGTAACTCTAAAGCAACCAGAAACTACAGTTATCTGGCATCTACCAATCCCCATGGATGCCAGTTAACTGAGTGTTTACTGAATATTCATTGGATTATTGGATTACACCAAGCAATTTCATTATTTCTTTATGCAAATTGCGTTTCTAATCATGTTTGAGTGTTCATTTACTTTAGCATGCTTTAAAGTGATTGTTTTATTGTGGCACATTAAATAATCCAGAAAAATTTGAATTATTTTGAACTGGTCTAAAGTATGTGGTTTGCCATATAATATTCAACTCTGAAAAGCACAGGCTTATCCTTTGAAACATCACATCAGACAAGCTTACCTCTCACCCTCTTAGCATAAGAAATCTGGACAAAGCCAAATATAATGGGGGAGAGTGAATGCTCAAAAATAGGGTCATAGTTTAAATATTGCTGTACTTAGAAAGTTGCTAAAATAAAAGGTTTGCATTAGTATGCATTTTCTGAAAGATATTGGCTCTAGATGATTGTCACTGTTGAAATAATACCCATTCACTGTTCAGAATTTTTCAACCATAATAAATAATGCTGAATCATATTAATTCATCAAATAAATTATTAGAAATACAAAATAGTGTATTTTAACTACATCGTGAGCTTCCTAGTTTCAGTTGTTAGTAAATTATCAGTAAGTATTCCACATTTTGCCTTTTGTTCCACATTATGAGAAGCAATGTTCCATATTTCAAAGGAGGAGGGAGAGCTATGCCACTACCTCTTCCATGGTCACACATTTAAACATATGCCTCCTTAAGGGGAAGCATTACAGAAAAATATGTGGACAGAAACCTCATTTTATTATCGACTGTCCTCCCTTGCAATGGAAGCCGCCTTCAAGTTTATTCTGTTGAATTCTAGTACCTGCACATTAATGATGTAAGGCTATATTTAAAAATAGCAAGAACTTAAGAGTGGTTATAGTAGACGTTATTATCAGTATGGTTCTTGGCCAAGTCCTGCCTTTCATAATTAAGATCCAGACTCTACTGATTAACAAATGACAGAAGCTCAATGCACTCATGTAGTAAATGAAAAACATAACTTGTTTGAATACTGCTTACAGATATTTTGTTTACGTTATGATTAATTGCTTATCTGTACTGCATTCCTACCATTTCTGTTCACCCTTATCCAGGGACAGCTGGTGACTTCAAGGTATGGTAAAACTGCATGGTGCAACTGAATGGGTGGGGCTAACCAGAATAGTATGGGGACAGTATTCATTGCCAATCCTGGAGCTATGGAAAGTTACACTGTGACTTCTATTGCACCTTTTGTTAAAATCAAGATGTGAACTCACAATACAAATCAATGTCCGTTCTCTAAAATGACAAGTATTATCAAAGAGGTATAATAAGCAAACTGTTCAGCACAAATAGTCCTCAGAAACAAAGTCTTAGAATGAATTTTATTTATTATTATTATTATTATTATTATTATTATTATTAATTATTTTGTTTATCAGGAGAGTCTGATGGGACCATGACAAACACCTTTCAATGGAGGCCCTAGGAGAAAAGTGTTACAGTTAAAAAGTCATATAGTATGTCATACAATACAGTACAATATAATATAATACAATTCAGTGTAATACAACACAAGCCAAAATGCTTTGGAGCTTTTCTCGACGGGCCACCGCTGATAATGGGCTCCTACCCATTCGGACTTTCCTGATAATCAAATGTCAATAAATAAATAAATAAATAAATGAATTAATTAGTTAATACTAAAAACAGCAAATGTTAAATATCATATAATATAGAAAAAAATAGTATATAAAGGAAAAAAAACATATATTCTGGATATCTTTATATTCCACAAAGTTACATTTCAATGTTACTATAGCAATGATAAGTTAAATGATCTAATGATAATCATGATAAGTCCCATAAATACTAAGTTTTATGATTTGTAAACAATTTACAATTTATCAGTAATATCTCATTCTTCTATTGTATCAGCAGCAGTTTATTCATTGTGTGCTTTCATTTGAGGCAATTTTGGCTGTTTTGATTGTTGAAATGTCTACAGAAATATAAGAATGATGACAATATACATAATTAGTAAATGAACAGTTAATTTCTTTCAAGTTATGCTAGATGGAGGTTGTGTATTGATGCAGTTGTATTACTCATCATGTAAACTTTAAGATGAAATATTTAATTAGAGTACATGTAAAATAGTTTTGCAATTGTTAATCTAAATATGAAATGTCAGTATTAGATGCCCAGAATCATCACTAGGATGACCTTGCTGAGTAGCTATTTTGCAGCTGTAGTAATGCACTTCAGTTTATGTGCCTGACATGGACACAATGAGCCCTTTTTTCTCTACCCATTGTCCTACCTGCTGCATGGTTTCCTAAATCCAGATTCCTCCATTTTGTTTCTGGAGTAGAGTTCAAACTTGGGAAGCACAAGGTGCAGGCTTTGATTCTAGGTTGGGGGGGTGGCTTGGCATGTAATGGTTTGCAGACTGATTTGCCTAGAATTTACTTTACTTACCTATGAACCTGTTGTATGGCTCTGGTCCTTTCCCTGCCATATTCCAGGCTCATTTTGAAACCAAGTTCATCTGGGCTACAGAAAGATGGACTGTCCAGCAATGATGTTATTGATAATGTGGGCTGGCCATCATCAATAGCATCGTTGCTTTGTGCTACAGCTTTTTCTCCTTAGTGAAAATTAGCCTTTTAATTACACAAGCCTGTCAGCTGGAGCTGAAAAGTTCATATGGTTAGCAGTACTTTTTAGGAACCCTGCGCAATACAGGGAAAATAGACATGGCATACTACATCACATTAACCACAATGTCAAGAAAAATAGGCATGGCATACTACATCACATTAACCACAATGTCAGGGAAAATAGACATGGCATACTACATCACATTAACCACAATGTCAAGGAAAATAGACATGGCATACATACTCCACAAGAACAATTCTAGATATAAAGCTATTTACAAGAAAAATTAATTTAGAAGTAATGGCTTTAAGGGCAGGAATGGAAAAACAAGGAATGAAAGGAGATGGACTAACTAGAAAATCGACATATAATCCCCCCTTTTACCTCAAATAAAAAATTTTGAGAATATTTTAGTAGAAGGGATGAGGAGCAAAAGTAATAAAGTATGGTGTAATGAAAATTTAACTGTAGAAGAAAAGGTAGTCCTAAAAGAATTAAGTGGTGACGTCACAGTCAGGGTCATGAAACCTGACAAGGGAGGGGGAATTGTCATTATGGATAAATTGATATATGATGGAAAGATGAACGCAATTTTGAGGAATGAGAACATCTATACTATAGTATCCCTGAATGAGGTAAATGTAGCATACAAAAGAATAGATAACTTGTTAGAGGATTTACTCACTAAGGAAGTAATAGACATGAAAATTTTCAAGTATTTAGAAGTGAATAAACCCAGAATAGCTACAATATTCGGGATACCTAAAATCCATAAAAATAAGGATGACCCCCCCCTAAGGCCAATAGTTTCGGCAGGTGGCTCTAAAACTGAAGCAATGGCTAAATTTGTTGACTACAAGTGTAAACACATTTGGGTCAACAATGAAATTATACTAAAGGACTCCTGGGACTTTTTGAGCCTATTAAAGCCTGAACATTATAGGGAGGATATGTTATTCGTGACAATTGATGTCATTGATTTATTTAGTTGCATCCCCTACCAGGAAGGGATAGAAATGTTCGAAGAGAGCATTTTTGAAGACAAAAAATTAAAACAAAAGGACAAAATAGCTTGTGTAGCACTTATGGATTATGTGTTGAAATTCAATTTTATTATGTTCCAAGGGGAGTATTATCAACAAAAATCTGGAGTGGCTATGGGGGTGACATGTGCCCCCACGTATGCCAACATTGTTTTATTAAAATGGGAAGAAAAATATATAGTTAACAGTGAATATAAACAATATTGGTTAACATACCACAGATTTTTGGACGATATAGTGTTACTTTGGACAGGGGGGCTTGACAAATTTTTAGAATTTTTTAATATATCAGTGGAACTACTAACTTCTTGAGATTTACATACTCTACTAGTTTAGAAACACTAAAATATTTAGATATAGAGTTATACAAAAGAGATGGAAAATATGAAACTAAAGTGCATAGAAAGGAGACATGTCAATTCCTATTTGCACTACGACAGTGCCCACCCCTGCATAGTGAAAAGAATATTGTCAAGGGGCAATTTGTCAGGGGGTCTAGAATGACCAGTTGGGACTACGATTTCGAAGTAGAGTGTAAAGTCCTAGAAAAAAATGTTCTTGGAACGTGGTTATCCTGCAGAATTTATTAGTAAAATAAGGAATGAAGTGGAAAAAGGAAGGCAGGAGAGATTTAAGCCAATTTTGGGGAGAGGGATTAACAATGAGAATCAAAATGATGTTAACAAGAACAAAATAGGTCAACAAACATACAAAAGAAGTTTAGTAGTAGAATACAACGCTTCCAATAGGAAAGTAAAGGAATTTTTAAACAGGGAATGGAATAAATTCTCGTTTTAACGGATATGGAAGAGATTACTAAAATGGAACCAAAAGTAGTTTATAGAAACTCTTGTAGCCTAAAAAATTTGATGGAAAGGAATGGACATAGTAAAAATAAAGGGAATAGAAATAAAGTAGGAACATACAAGTGTGGCAGGTGCCACCAATGTTAAATACATTATAAACAGGGAGAAGTATATATTGAAAGCAGAATGAGATGGTTAGGCAGTAAAGGTTTTTTTAACTGTGATAGTAGAGGGGTCGTGTATCTTGTTATCTGTCAGTCCTGTCAGTCTTTTTATGTAGGGAAGACAGAAAGACAACTGAAAAGAAAGATATACGAACATTCTTATGACATCACAAAAAAGAAAAACACAAATGCATTGTATAGGCATTCTATTTCCTGCACTAAATTTAAATATGAATTTTTTGTTCTGGATCAAGTTAAACCAGACATTAGAGGTGGCCTGTGGGAAGAAATATTAGAAAGTAGGGAGCTTTGGTGGCAGGTCAACCTCGATGCAGGAAATAAAGCAGGAATGAATGACTTTATATCAATTTCTTCTCTGTTGAAATTAAAGGCTAATAACATGTGAAAAACCCAAACATGTAATTTTGTAAAATGAACACCAGATGGGGGTAGAATATACATGAAACATAGGTTTAAGGAAATCTTTATTGATACACACACACAGGAAACAAATATATAGTCTTCACATACCTGAGTTTTTAAACTAATTTATTTAAGATATTTTTAATGAGATGTTTTATAATAATTTATTAGTAAATTATTCATGAATGTTTATTATATGTATTTTAATTTAAATTATTTATATAAATAAATGATGTGGAATGATGAAGTTCAGCACAAGACACTTTCAGAGAGTAGGCATTAATATTTATGAGATGTAAAGGGAGATTTGTTAGTTTAAACTGAAGGAGATGTATTTCATTGGATTAACAATTAAACAGGTGACTTAGAGATTATTTAAATGGCTTTTTGAGTCAAAAATGGTTGTCTGATGAAGTCCTGTATGTAGGATGAAAACGCATGTATTTATTTTTTCTTGGTGAATAAAAGCGTTAATTTCACTGGCGCTCTGTGATTTTGGTGTTGACACTATAGAGGAGAAGACCGTGGTCCAAGGCGTTCTTTTTGTTGGTTTATTGGAGTTTTAGACAATGCCAGGGAAAATAGACATGGCATACTACATCACATTAACCACAATGTCGGAGAAACTAGACATGGCATACTACATCACATTAACCACAATGTCAGGGAAAATAGACATGGCATACTACATTACATTAACCACAATGCCAGGGAAAATAGACATGGCATACTACATCACATTAACCACAATATCAGGGAAAACAGACATGGCATACTACATCACATTAACCACAATGTTAGGGAAAATAGACATGGCATACTACATCGCATTAACCACAATGCCAGGGAAAATAGACATGGCATACTTCATCACATTAACCACAATGCCAGGGAAAATAGACATGGCATACTACATCACATTAACCACAATGTTAGGGAAAATAGACATGGCATACTACATCACATTAACCACAATGTCAGGGAAAATAGACATGACATACACAATGTCAGGGAAAATAGACATGGCATACTACATCATATTAACCACAATGTCCAGTAGACGGTAGAAACAGTGCACTCTGGCCAGCTTAATATGAAAGCGTCAGTGCTAGTTCTCCTAAATAAAATAGAATAAAATGTAAAAAAGATCAGGTTAAAGCACTAGCAGAGAAGAATTGTATGTACAGAGAGCAGTAAAACCTTTTTAAGATTTCCTCTTGCACTCTCAGAAAAAAGCTTTGTTTGCATGTGATTGGGTGTATATTTTGCCAAAGTGTGTGTGTGTGTGTGTGTGTGTGTGTGTGTGTGTGTGTGTGTGTGTGTGTGTGTGTGTGTGTGTGTGTGTGTGTGTGTGTGTGTGTGTGTGTGTGTGTGTGTGTAAATCCCAGAAGACTGACCAACTGACCACACAATATTAAAACACAAAACCCTGAATGAACTTCAAACATGTTCTATGCAGGTGGACTAGAAGCCTGCACCCTGCACACCCTCTGCTACTTCCAACTCCAAGAGAGTGCTGCAGTATTGATAGGGCAAAAAGCCAGTCCCTGCTCTATAATAATATCATACAATAAGTTACTGTCTTTTATTTTTACTTCTGAAAACCCAGTAGCACGTGTATTTGACTTTTTGCCTTTTACCTTTTCTGGTCAATTTTCTGGGATTCAAAATTATGGCCGTTTGAAGTAATAAATGCATCCTATCTCTAGCTATTTATATGTGTGTATGAATATAAATATATATATGTGTCTATATCTATGCCTGTCTATATCTATATCAATAGCTATATACAGTATATATGTGTGTATACATATATATATATATATATATATATATATATATATATATATATATATATGGGTTCACTATAGAATCCCGAAATACTAAAATCCTGAATTTCAGTATTTTGAAATTCTATAGCCGAAAGTTTTGAATCGCGAAACACCAGAAGCGCAAAATGCAAAATACCGAAGTTCGGAGCTTCTGGTGTTGTAGTGTGTGAATGGATAGGTGTAAGTTCAGGTAAGTATGTATGAGTGTGTTGGTAAGGGGCTTTAGTGTATGTTAGTGTGTGTTTTGGCTGTGATGTGTGTGTGTACAAGGGGCTGTGAAATGAGTGGGTGTGAGTTACCTTTGTGTGCATGATTGTGCGATCTCCGAGTTAGTATATATAAGTAGGGGGGTGGGGGGGGGGTGAGTGTAGGATTGCATGTTTGATTGTGGGGGGGAGATTGTGTATATGTGTGTGGTGTATTTGTAGTGTAGGCTCACGATTTTAAATTTCGCGGTTATGGGATTTCAGGATTTAAAGCTTTCGGGCATAGAATTTTGAAATACTGAAATTTGGGATTTCAGTATTTCTGGATTCTATAGTGAACCCATATATATATATCTATATCTATATCTATATCTATATATATATATATATATATATATATATATATATATATATGTATATATATATATATATATATATATATATAATATATATATATATATATATATATAATATATATATCTATATATATAGATATATATATATATATATATATATATATATATATATATATATATAATATATATATATATATATATATATATATATATATCTATATATATATGTGTGTGTGTGTGTGTGCGCATTCCTGTATTCCTGTAGATGCCCTTCCTTATCACTGTTGCAATATTCTTTACATCTGGGATAGGCTGTTAAAGATAGATGAATATCCAGGCAACATACCAAAGCCTTTACACCTCCCTGGTGCTATACATCAGACATATGTCTTACATCCATGGTGAAAGGTATTTATGTGACATACAAGTGCCAAATCTTCAGATCTTCTATGTCAGCAGTTCAAACACTACATTGAATTTGGCCTACAAGATGTTCACCAAGTTGATTTGGCTTCAGAGCCTTCTAAAGATAAGTGCCCTGTTGAGGTCTCTTCCTTCATCTCTTTCTTCTTTGGAATTTATCCTTTTACGTGTCATCCAGAAAGGGAAAATGTGAGTATGGGAGGCAGATTTCTCATAAAGATAGACATGAGCATTGTTTTCTTTTTGTTTGGGTGCTATGTATGATCATACTCAGTGTGAGATCTGTCAGGAATTTGTCCCTAAGAGTTTCTGCAGTTGTTTATCTTCCCTTTCCATTTATTTGGAGAACAAGTGCCCAAAATATTTAGCTCAGAGTACCATGGCCTCTGTATCCACCCACACCAACATTCAACCACCATTTAAGAAAAAAGCCAAACAAGCATTTCCTAATTCTATGGATATCCAACCACCCTGGACATCTCAGTCTTGGATGAAGAACCCAAGTAGTGTTCGATGCCTACATCAGCTCCCTCTGTCGCAACCCTATTGGAGGCCAAAATGGGGCAGCCTACCCACATGTCCACCGAGACTGCTCTTATGCCTGCTGCACATGTGGAGGAAGAACCACAACTAATTATTTTGTAGGGGTCTAGGGGTATTCCCCAAATGCTGTTAGGGAAGAGGTGCCTTGTTCTCTCATTGAATCTCAGTAGAGATCTGAACCTCCTAGATTTGTTAGCACTGATGTTCCTTTATAAAAGAAGCAGAAGACCAAGCATGCTGTCCCTGTGGCTAAGAATCCACACTAGGAATGGCAGTAGTTTACTCAGGGGCTTTTCAATGCCCTATGGCCCTAAAGCCACATCAATGATTATCTTATCTTACTTCTGTTCCTTGGTCTTCACCTCCTTTCAAACATCCTAGGGAATTTTATTCCTCTGAAGAAGAGTTGAATTCAGACTCTGGTGAGGGGTTATTGGCATACTGTCATAGATACTCTCTCCTCTTGCCTTAGGATCTGTAAAAGAGGATTCATTTTCTCCTGATTCCCCTATGGAGGAATTGTTCTTTGGAGATACTGTAGTTCATATGATGGAACACTTTAAGTGGGATTGTTTCCAGGTTTCTGACATTTGAAAGATATACTATGAACTCTCAGAAATAAATTCTCCTCGTCCTTCTGCTGTCCGTCCAGTTTGGATGCCCTTCTGGACACTTTCTCTTCAGCTTATCAAGCCCCTGATTCCTAGCCTCCTGCCTTAAAAAGCCTGAAAGGTTCTATAAAGTTCCTGAAGCCCAAAAGTTTTTTTGTAGAAAAGCCCTCATACTGATCTGGCTATTATTTTTATGACTATTGATAAACCATCAAAGTTGCTTTCCTCCTCTGGGCTGTTACCTTCTGATAAGGACAGTCATGCTATGGGGGAAAAAGTGTATACATCTGCTACCTTACCTTTTAAGGCTATTAACTACCACCCCACATAACTAGATATGTATTGGCTCTTCTTTCTAAGCTGTGTGGCATTCTCTCTGATATGGATGACTCTTAAGGCGAAGACTTCTGCCCTTTCCCTTTTGAGTTCTGCTTCTCATATGGCTTTCCATACTACTAAATGCATCTATGATGCTGTGGAGGTCTCATCTAGGGCTGTTGCATCTTGATCTATGATAAGGAGGTATTCTTGGTTACACCTACAGGCTGTTCCTGAGGACATTAAGGCTAAATTACTTTATTCTGCTTTGGACAATCAGAATCTCTTTGGCACTGCAGCTTCTGAGCTGTTTAAGACCCTACAACACAAGGGTAAAGTTATGCAGGATCTGAATCACATCTTTCTTTCTCCTGTTGTTAAATTTCAGAGAAATTATCCACCTATACCTTCCTTTGTCTACAGACAACACAGATAGTCTTCTATTGGTAAAAAAAAGATTCCAAAATATTTTTTCCTGATAAGCCTTCTCATGGTATGAAAGATCAAAAACCTGGTTTCCCTGACAAATCTGCTTCTATTTGACATTCAACCTCTTCTAGCCTCTGGCTAGATTCCTCTCCCCGCCTCTCTCTCTCTCTCAGGTTAACTCTATCTTTTCCTGTCTGGCAACAGGTCACCACAGATTATTGAATGCTTTCCATCATCCAGAAGGGTTATTTTATGCTTTGGAAGTCTCTTCCCCCTTTCTCAGACCTTCACCAACCTCCACCTTGTCAGATGAATCATTTTCCCTTTGCAGCAGGCCAAGGATTTTACTTCAGGATGCTTCTAGTACCCAATAGGGAAGGGTTTTTGAGACCCATTTTAGATCTCTCTTTTCTCAACACCTCTCTAAAAGTTCCTTTATTCAGGATGTTGTCTCTCCAGACACTGTTTCCTCTGTTAACTTCCTCAAGCTTTTCTGGTGTCTCTGGATTTGAAGGATGCTTACCTCCATATTCCTATTCACCCTCTCTTCAGTAAGTTTTTACATTTCTCTGTTTTTTCCCTCATATTATCAGTTCTCTGCTTTGCCTTTTGGCCTTTCTACAGCTCCAAGAGTCTTTGCCAAATGTTTGGTCTCAGTAGTAGCTTTCTGCAGACTTCAGGGAATTCAGATATTCCCTTATTTAGATGACCTTTTGATTCAGGACATCTCTCAGTTGCTCCTTCTTTGGTATCTTCACTTCACTATGCTTCTTCTTTCCAGCATGAGGTTCATCTTAAATCTCAAAAAGTCTGTGTTGACTCCCTCGCAGAATCAACTGCTTTTGGGATGCAGGATTCAGACAATACCAAAGAAGGTTTGTCTCCCTCCACTCAAGATCCTTTCTTTGATTGCTTATTTTGAGTCTCTTCTCCCTCTTCCAGTCCTTCCTACAAGGGAATTTCTGCAGGCTCTAGAGTTCATGACATCCAATATTCCCATGGCTCCCTTCATCAATCTCCATATGAGAAAATGTCAGTGATATCTCGACTGTTTGGCTTCAGCATTGCCATCCTCTGGATTTTCCTGTTCCTTTCCCAAGCTCAAACTCCACTGGTGGGCTCACCAAATTTCCCTGAATCCAAGTCTATCTTTTCAGGTTCCTCTTCCAACACAGGAACTGTACAAGGATGCATCAGATCAAGGTTGGTGAGCTTCCTCCAACAGCCTCAAGGTCCAAGGGCTTTGGTTTCATCAGCAACTAGCAGACCATCTAGAAGATGAGATTTCTTATTCTGGCCCTTCATGCCTTCCACTCTCTTTGGGTTCAGTGCCCTCTAAGAATCTTCACAGACAATACCACAGCCACATGGTACATCAATAAACTGGGAGGCACAAAGTCTTACCTTCTTTGTAGGATTTTTTTCAGGCTTGGGACTTTGTGGTCCACCATTAGTAGTTTCTTCAGGTAGTTTACCTTCTCTCAGAGCACAGTCTTGTGGCAAACACTTTGAGCAGATCAAGGACAGGCCCTCACAAATGGATGCTTCACAGGGAGGTGTTATTGTACATAACATATCAGTGGGGTACTCATCATATTTTTACCTTCCCTGAGCAGAGTGTTTCCCCAGTTCTGTTCCAGAGTGCCACATCCTCTGGCTTGGAAAGTGCCAGATAGTATATTTCTTGGAAGAGGATGGTTCTGTATACCTTCCACCTCTTGCTCTGCTATCAAACATCCTGCACAAAATCATGTGAGACTGGCCCCAAATCTTGTTGCTGACTCAGTTTTTGCCCAGACAGCACTGGTTCCCCCTTCTATTTCATCTGAGCAGGGGCAATCATCACAAGTTACATCACAGGATCTTCTCATGCAGGACAAGATCTGTCATACATCCTCACTTGCCCACTTCTTTAGTTGACTCTCTGGGTGAGAGGGTTTTGATTCCTTTTAGATACCTTTTTTCTGAGGACATGCTTCAGGTTTTGTAGAAGACCAGAAAACCCACTATTAGAAAATCCTATATGGCTAAATGGAAGAGATTTTCTGTCTGGTATCTTAAACATGATCTGGAACCCATTTCTATGGGTATTCCTGCTGTCATTTCTTATGTATGTGAGTTGCTCAATTCTGGTCTGGGATATTCATCTGCTAAAGCTCATCTGTCAGCTGTTTCTGCTTGCCAGCCTTTGAATCTGCCCTTTGCTTCTTGCTTTGAAGTCAAACCATTTTTGAAAGGGCTCCTTCATATTAAGCCCCAAGAATGCCTAACCCTCCTTCTTGGGACCATTTTTTTCTTGAGAAATTATTTCATTTTCCTTTTGAGCCTACAGCTTCCTTTTCCTTGTTGCACTGATAGTGGTTCCTACTTCTGCGAAGGGAGCCCCTGGACTGTCTGCACTCCTGGCGAAACAGGGCCTCTCTTCATACTAATCCTTGTTTTTTGCCTAAGGTGGTTAATGATTTTTCCTTGGATCAAACAATTCCCCTGTCTTCTTTTTTCCTGTCTCCACAGAATGCTGGTGAGAGAATTCTTCACACCTTGGATTTACATAGACAGTTCAGGTATTACCTAGATAAGATAAAAGATATCATTAAATCTGAGCAACTTTTTGTTCTTTTCATTCCAGGACATTGGGTTTGGCTGTTTATAAGCAAACTTTCTCCTTCTGGATCTCTAAGGCCATTTGATTTTGCTATTCCTTTGACAGCAAGCAGATTTCTTCCTCTATTCATGCTCATTCTAACAGGGCAGTTGCTTCTTCTGTTGTTTTTTTCAAGGCTCTGGATACTAGATCCATTTTGGAAGCTATTACTTGGTCTTCTGTGCATACTTAAAAAAAAAAATTACAAGCTAGATGTTATTTTTAGGGCCATGGTGGGTTTTGCCAGGGCCATCCCTCTTAGGATCTTGGAGGGCTTCCTCCTCCCATCCTCTCTAGTAGCTTTTGTACTCTCCCAGATGTAAAAAGTACTGCAACAGTGATAAGGAAGGACATAGTACAGTAGTGTAAGAACGTACTATAACAGTAGATACATCATTTTTCATTGTTACAGTATTTTGTCCCCTCCTTCCCCCTGTTATTCTGTGATAACTTTATTCTGGCCAAGGGTTTTTCTGACTTTCTTTCCTTCTTCTTCCATTTCCTTCCTGGAAGTACAAGCTTTTGCTTTTCCTCTTGGGTTGCTCTGGTTCTTCTGGGGCAATTCAGTTCTAAAGATCTGGTACTGATATGTCACATATGTATCTTATTCCTTGAATGTAGGACATACATCTGACATACAGTGCCTGGAAGGTATAAAGGCTTTGGTATGTTTGCTAGATGTTCGGCTATCTTCTGTTGGATATTCCAGATATAAAGAATACTGCAACAGTAAAAAGTAGGACATCTACTGTTATGGTAAGTTCTTATACAACTGTACATTCATTAATGCATTTTCATTGAAACATCTACATCAGTATTGCATTCCATTTTACAATGTAAGTGAAGGGAAGCAGAGGGCTCATACATTTATCTTACAAGACTATCTGTTAAGTGTTGCTGTAGATGCAGCACGAGTAATATGGAATGAATTCTCATTGTCATTTAATTACACTATACATATCAGTTCTGCATCCTTTGCATAGATCAGAATATGAGATAAAGTGAACAAAGTGTTTATTTCTTTCACTTACACTACAATTCATCAGCAGTGATACTGTTCTATCAAGATCGAGTGACCGTGGGCTAAGGTAGGTTGCCTTTTTCTCTGCTGTTGTGCAATCTCGAAGTTTTTTTTTTTAATAGCTGCATGGGTGTAGGGTACAGGTGGGATTGATCTCTGTAAAAACATTTGTTTCACATGTATCAATATTTCCATCAGCCATCAATTATCTTTGTTTTTTACACAGTTGTATGATGCATGCCCACAACACGGCAGCATATGTGTGTACTAGGACAGATGCTGCAAACTGAGCAACTCTGAATAAATAAATAAACAAACAAACAAACAAATAAAGGTTCTCAGTGGAAAAAAAAGCTTAAAAAGAAGACTGAGGGACTGCAGCCTAGCAGCCCAATAGCACCTGCCACCTCTGAAGCAGAGATATTTCACTTTAAGACTAACATTACTTTACTCATACCTGTAATACTAATAGTCAGTGTGTAGAGTATTACTTTATCTTTTTCAAACTTCCTTCCAATATTTTAGTTATTTATTTTTATTTTATTTTACATTTGTTTACCGGGATGGTCTGACTGGATATATGTCCATTTTCAGCGGGGGCCCAGGGAGAAAAGCTCCAAGTTAGTAGATTATATTACATTAGTAACATTTACAAATTAACATAGCTTACAGTTTTCAGTAAGGTTACAAACATTTATAGACCATGGTAGGAATAGGGACAAATGAGCTTTGATAAAAAAATTGCCACTTTACTTGCAGCTCCAAAAAAAATCTCAGGGTTTGAAATATTCATTACAATTCCAGATTCTAATATCTGTTAATGTTCCTTTTTATCCACACTGTAGCACACTCTTTGATGCTACATTTTTGTAGGTGCCAAGGTATTGCAAATGGAAAATGACCTACTGTGGGGAGCAATGTTATTGCAATTCAGACGAATATGATGAAGGTTTCAGATAATTTTGAAATGATGTTCACTTCAGTTCCAGAAATAAAAAACTTGTTCTTGTCACACGTAATGCAAAAGGAGATAATCACACTAGCTGAGAATAATTTACACCATCTCTTAGCTACCTTTCTCTCTACCTCCCTACTCTTACACTACCACTCCTTACTTTACCCTCCTTTCTTACTTCCACACTTAACTCTTCCTTATCTCCTACCCTACTACAACTCAGATAAAATCTTTGCCTCTACTATTACATTTCCATTGTTTAATCAAATGTATTTGTGAATATTACTAATGTTTTTATTACTTTTCTTCTTTAAGGTTCTACTGTAAACTGGAAACTTTTTGTTTGCATTGTATAATGTTTTTATGGAGCTGTTTTGTCTCATATTGTATAAGGTCTTTATGGAGCTTTTCTCCCCAGGACTCCATTGAAAATGGGCTCTTCTCAGTCCAATGCATTATCCCAGTAAACAAACTGCAAATAAATAAAATACATTTAATGGAGAGGATCCTCTTGGGATAACTGGTAACATTTCTATTTGGAAAAGCAAATGAGCAAACCTAAGGCTGAGCCAGGTAGAAAACATTAACCGATATTAGAATCTGGAGTTGTAATGAATATTTCAAACACTGAGATCTTTTTTTGAGCTGCAAGTAAAGTTGTGGCAATTTTTTTTATCAAAGCTCATCTGTCCCTATATCTCCAAGTTAAATTTCTTCACTGCAGGGTCCTGAGTGACAGTGGAGTGTATGAGTTTACTATATTAGTAGGGGATCTGGAAAGTCAAACTCCACAGGAGACATGCAGGGAAAAAAAGTCCAGAGCTTTCTTTGTCAGGGACAAGTTTGTTTTTTTTTTGTTTTTTTTTTTTTTTGTGAATATCTGATTCTGTCTGTGATTACTCAATGTCATAATGACATGGGGAAGAAAGATGGAATCATATCAAGTAAAGTTTAAAGGTGTGATACTTTATTTTAGAGAAATCAGTCCACGGTTAAGATAAGTAACAAAACTGGAACAGCATTAAAAGAGAAACCATGATAGATTTAAAATGGTGTGTGATGTTTAATGTCCATGCCTTTGCATAAAATAAATACAACTTGAATGTTCCGTGAGAGCCTTGTTAGGAAAAGAGAAATGTGGTTAGCCACAAAATAACTGAATGGTTAAATATGTAACTTTGTGATGCTCCTATTAAATAATTTCATAATATTTACATTTGCCTTTTTACAGTGCTATTTCTTTACAATAGAATTTGGACTTTGCAAACAAGATGGGCATACACGTGCATATGGAGCAGGACTTTTGTCTTCTATTGGAGAGTTAAAGGTGTAGTAACAACAACTTGACTTACATTTTTCTCTTTTTTTATCTTCATTACAGTATAGCAGCACTACTAATTGTATATATTTTTTAGCATGCACTATCGGATAAAGCAGTTGTAAAGCCTTTTGATCCAAAGACAACTTGCAAACAGGAGTGCCTTATTACCACCTTCCAGGATGTTTATTTTGTTTCAGAAAGTTTTGAAGAAGCCAAAGAAAAAATGAGGTAAACTATATAGCTGTTATTTTATAAATCAAACAACTAACTGTGTATACTTTTAGTGACGGATAATTTTGTTCAGTGATTGAATACCCCACACTACTAAACTGAAAACTATTAGTGATTAGGTAACAGGTCACCAGCTAGATGGTTAAAAGTAGTTATAAAAGAATGAAAACAGTTATGGTGGCTGTTTAAAAATACTATTCTGTTTTTCTTTTTCAGAGAGTTTGCAAGGACAATGAATCGTCCATTTTCTGTCTACTACAATCCGTACACTCAAAGTATAGAGATCCTAAAAGACACAAGAAGCATTGAAAATGTTGTCCAGGATCTGAAGAGTGAACTCAGTATTGTGTGTGATGCTTTAAGCAAAATGAACAGACATTTAGGCATTTGATACTGCACCATATATATATATATATATATATATATATATATATATATATATATATATATATATATATATATATATATATATATATAAAATCTGTCAGCTGTTTTTTGACATCAGCTGTGGTAAATCTGAAATTTAATCACTTCATTATAGCCTTCCATGTATAAACAACTACAAAAAGTAACATATTTTACTGTAACTATGAAATGTTTAGATTGAATCCTACCACTATTAAAAAGTTACAAAGACCTTATGGATTGTGCCATAACTAAAGTACTGACAAGTTATGTCAACATATTAATTCAAAATACAGCTAGAACCATTGATATTTCCTTTCCTTCTTTCATTTCTTTTCTTTTTTCTTCCCTTCTTTCTTCCATTTTCTTAAAAGAAAAGGTTTTATACAAAAATTGTATAAAACTTCTTCACAGATGATAACATCTTTTGTTACTGCTACTGTCCCAGTGGACAACCATGTTAGCTGCTTTATAATTTAAATATCCAATACAAGAGCATAAGTCTATTTTGTATTATATCTTTGCTTTTTTAGTATTAGTCACTGATGTCAAACTTTGCATAAAGCCTTGGAATTTTTCATTTCACATATTTTGTAACTCTGCATCCCTCATTAAACTAACTTGCAGATGAAAACGATGTTCACTTATGGAAAGATTAAAACATATCAGGACAAAAATATCTATCTGCCTATACATATACATGCTGCAAAATCCTCCCAGCAAGCACTGTGTGTTATAGATCTCAGACAGATATTATTATTCTTAAAATCCTATGTTTCTATAATATACATGTCTTTGTGACATAAAACACTGATCTGGGTAACAGAACATGCTGAATCTACCACATATGCAGGCTATTCACACCAGTGCTACTTTTATTTAAAAAGTAATAATAGATGCATTCAGTATGTGAATCTTTAGCCTGCATGGATTATTATTTAACAAGATACTTCATTCCCTAGTATTTGCATTAACTACTGACATTTTTCTTTTGGGGAGGGAAGCTTATATGTTAGTATTCTGGATGGTTGCTATGCATGGCCAAGTATTGTTTATATTTAAGGTATTTTACAGAGAATGACAGCATTGTCTTTTAGTAGACTTCCAATGCAGATGCTATTATGAAACTTCGACTTCCTTAAAGTTGATGCACTGAAAGGATGAAAAAAATGCTTGTAATTCAAAATGGTGAAAAAAAAATCATTTTTAGCCATTTTTTTGCAGAGGGCAAGACCTCCATACCTTGAAACTTATATATACCAATTCCATGGTTATACCCACTCAAAAAAGGAAGAAATATTCTGAAAACAAGTGAATCATTGTTGGCGCACACTTAGAAACTGCAGTCTGAAAATAATTTCCTATGGAAAACAGCATTTGGCGTTATGCTGTTTTTCTTTTTTTTCTGGGTGATACAGACGCTTGAGCAATTTCACCTTGAGCATATGTAGGGTAGCCTCCAATGCATATGAAGTTGTTTAATGCAATATTAGCATATTTCTGATACAGCATGTGACAATCTGAAGCTCACTGATAATTTAAAAGGTAAAATATGAGTATAACTTAAGCTTAGTAATACTGTGGTTTACATCAATGAAGCAACATGACTATATACTTTAACAGATCATTGGAGAGCATTTCATCTTAAAATGCAGGTACTAGATTATTTGTCCTATGTTATCTATACATTATGCTATGAGTATATGCATTTAACTACATCCTACAACCACAACAAATTATGTGCTTTGAAGGTAGAGAGCTATGTATCCCAGTTCGGTTTTGTAAAAGGCAGATCATGTCTCCTAAACCTGATAGACTTCTTTGAAGCAGTCACCAAAGCTGTAGATGAGGGTAAGGTGGTTCACACAGCCTATCTAGATCTTGCCAAGGCTTTCGACACCATCCCCCACTCTGGAATTATAGTTAAACTCACTAAACTAGGTATAAATCCCTATGTCACAAGATGAGTTGCCAACTGACTCACTGACAGAACCCACACTGTGAAAGTAGCAGACTCCAAATCCGACTTCAGACCAGTGACAAGTGGAGTACCACAGGGTTCAGTCCTGGGTCCTCTCCTGTTTGGTATCTACTTCTCTGAAGTACAGGTTAACACAGAAGGTCTTTGGCTAACAAAGTTCGCAGATGACTGCAAACTAGGAGCCATAATTGAAACTCCTAACAATGTGGACATCCTACAAAAAGGCCTCACTGAGACAGATGCCTGGTGTCAAGGCCATGGCCTCAAGCTCAATGCCAAAAACTGCATTGTCATCCCCTTTGGTAAAAACTCTGTACCCATGAACTACAGCATAGGCGGTAGTATACTTAACACTGAAAGTGTGATAAGAGACCTTGGGACACAGGTGGACAGTAGTCTCTCCTTTGATAATCACATCGCCACAGTAGTCAGGAAATCCTTTTATGTGGCACACCTCATCACAAAAGGTTTCTCATCCAGAAAAAAAGAGGTCATTGTTCCCCTCTACTCATCACTCATTAGACCCATAATAGAGTACAATGCCCCTTTTGGTATGTACCTCACAAGACATCTACAACAACGGAAAAGGCCGCAGAAATACCTCACAAAGAGGATTACTGGCCTCAAACAGATGCCCTACACAGACTGTCTCAAACAACTCCAGCTTTACTCCATCGCATATCACTTACTCAAAGGTGATCTCTGCCTAACATACAAAGCTATGTTAAACCCAGAGCTGTTGTATATTCTCCACTTAAAGAAATCCCAATCCCTCCGAGCTACACGCTCTAAGGACCTAAACCTTGTCACCACAATAAACAGAACATGCCAGGGGATAGATTCCTGCCCCAGAGACTTCCCATACTCTGGAATAAACTACCTATCTATATCAAACAAAGCTCCTCATTAGCATTCTTCAAGAAAAATCTTGATGATTGGATGGGAAATAGGAAATTCACCCCGGGGATCACTTCTATGTCTCTGCTCGACAGTGGCACAGGAAAATAATTTTCTTGGGTGGCAAAAGCCAGGGTACCTTTTTGGCTGGGCTTGTATAGGCCCTAGGGCCGAAAGCCTAGTACCTACCTATGAACCTATGAACCTATCCTAAAATGCAGAAGACCATTGTACATGATATGGTAAAATCATCACAAGCTTGTTCTTCTCTTCTCCAGCTCTTCTTGTAGGTCCTAAGCTTGAAATGTTAAGCTTAAGACCTACAGGCCTTCAAAATACTTGATTGTCCTTACTTCATGTTGATATATTTTATTCCCATTTACAGATCAAGATTATTTTAAACATCATTAACAAATGATGTGCTTTGAAGGTGCAGAGCAATGTATTCCATAACCTTGGAAAATGTTGTCTCACGTATTTGCCACATTTTCTTCTTCTATTATTGATATTTATTTTTAGTATTAGGATTTTTGTTCTCACATTAGTTTCCCCAGTGGAGAATTTCAGACTTAACTTTCAAATAGAGCAAGATCATATCTTAAGTATGGATTAGAGAAAGATAATTTCTAAGTGACTTTCAAGAAATAATATACAATGAGTATTCTTGAAACCTTTTGAATATTTTAAGTAATACAATTTAAGATCTTTAGTAAGGAATTGTACCTTTTTAATCCATTTCAGGCAGCTTTTTTGAAGACTATAGAACTTAGCACTGCATTCATTAATGGATCAGATGAATGAGGTATAAATGACATACTGCTCTGCTTGGGGCAACTAGACATGCTGTTTTGCAATCAGATGAGATGCAGAATGTACTTTTCTGATTTTTCTAGATGCCCACTGGTCACCATTTAAATTACTGCTTATCATTTTCCCCTAGACTTTAAAATGTGCCATTTTTTATGACCTGATCATTTGCTTTCGAATTATAACTATACTGTTTTTGCCATGTCTCACAATGCTAAATTTATTGAAAGTAAAGATTATGTCATTACTACTTCATAACCCCTGATGTTTTTGTAGATAATCTCAAAGAACATCAGCATATTTTATTTATGTAATTATGTTCCCTAATTTGCAAGCAGTACAGTATTTGGCTATCCAGAGCCCATTTCCAACGTGTACGTCTGAGGAGACTAGCCTGAATATGAATGGCCTCAGTACAGTACTGTGAGGCATTGCTGGTAAACCTTAACAGGGTAGACAGCTAAGATAGGTAAGCCTCCCTGACCAAGGATCTAGTTATTTGAATCTAATGTCATTCTCCTCACTCTTTGTGAATTGGTACCACTACATGTCATCATCATGATTTAGGGACATATCCAAAAATTAACATTTTGTGTAATAGAAATGACCATTGTTTAATTGGGTTTTATCTGATACTGTGGATAAAACTATATGTAGCTTGCCTGATCTTATGAAGCCAGAATGTTTAATTTTACTTGTGGAAGCATTTATCATATCTGTTTGTATGTTGGGGATGTCTCCCCTAATTTGAATAGCACACTCACATATATTGTTGCTTATTGTGAGGTTACACACATTTATTCTGCATGTATGTTCACTGTTCACTGTTCACTGCAGCTAACATGTTACTGTTTAATTATATCATATTGCAGTTATAATTTTGTGTTTCTGTTTTGTGATGTAAGTAAGGAATACCTCTGAGATTAAATTGAGTTCTTAGTTACAGAATGAAGATTAGATAACACGATTAAGTAGTTTCTGTACTTTAATTTAGATGTGTTTTATAAAAGGGTAATTTTTAAAAGCTAAGTAGCACCTCTTCTTTTCTGTTGTATAGCATATTGTGTGGTTCCATAACCTTTTTTGAGTGAAAAGTACCTGTATATTTATGACTGACTGATCTGTGTTCATGAGAGTAAAGTTAATATCAATGAATTTGTTCTGCGCATCCTGAGTTGATTTTTTTTTATCAGTGAAGATAATATCCCAGCCTGTCTTTAGAGTCTGATTTTATTCTTAGGTTAATGGCAATGGTATTGTGATCTACGTCAATTTCAGAGTATAACCATGGTTGAGAAGTAGAAAGAGCCTAAGTTTGGCAGTATTATATCTACGATATTGCCGCCCCATGTTAGTTTTGTATAGCTTGTTCCAAATTGTTTGGACTGTTATTGTAGATTAACATTTCCACAGATTTATTAGACATTGAGTAGAGTACTCTGTCAGTATTTGAGTAGTTAAACACTGTAAGGATTGTATTTTTATTGAGTTCAATTTCTGGAGTTTGTTCAGTAAAATCTCATACTTGTACACTCTCTCATACACTGGAGACATAGATGCTTTATGGAGGCTCCCTATAAAATTGCTTTCAGTATAACTGTTGTTGTCTTTTGGCTTTTCCCGGTTAGGGTTCGCTACAGTGGAACTCCAGTCCACTAATGATTGGCAGTAGATTTTCACGAGCTCCGAGGTGCCAGCTCGACGTTCAACCTTCAACGAAGGCACACCCATTTAGGCATGTCTTTCGAACGCCCACCCAACTGCGGGGAGGATATGCAGACTCCACACAGAAGGCACTCCCTGCACTCCAGCTGAGAAATGAACGGAAAAAACTCTTGCTGTGAGGCAACAACACTACCGCTGCACCACTGAGGAAGTCTACTTTCAGTATAACTGATATTTATTATTGTATGAGCAACAGCATAACTGATATTTATTATTATATGAGCAATTTTTACTCTTGTTTTTTTTTTTTAGTCTAGCTTTTAAGTCTTCTTATAACGTGCAATTAATGATCTCATTTTGAATCATTTAACCATGTTTCAGCAATGATACAAATATCAGCATCTGACAAGAAAAGCTTCTAAGTAACACATTTTATTGTTAAGCTATCTGGCATTTAGTCATCCTCACCCTTGAGTTTTATCTCATTTTTTTGTTTTGTTTTGTTTTGGAATTTGAAGAGTTCTAAACCTGACACTAGAGAGATAGAACATTTTCTGTTCAGTACTTATAGTCCTCTGGGGAAAAAGGTGATACTGGATACAAAGCACTCTGGCTGACTGTACATTTCTCTCTGCGCTGACATGAAGTGAGTCTACTACTTATGGCACCATATCTTGAGCCGCTGATTTAATGATAAAATGTTGTTTTGACCAGTAGGTGATATATGAGCTGATGACAGGCTTTTACAAAGCAAGGGTGTACTTCTCATGCTTACTAGGATGTTCAGTAATCACATCATATCTTGTTACATATCCCAGCAGGAGGGTTTTCTTAGATTATCCAGTCCAGTATAAACAATAAACCATATCATAATGGTGGTCAGTCCATTTTAACCTAGTTGACATGTCCGTTTTTTTTTTTCTGTTTTTGCCCCATGGAAACATAGCACTGTCACAATCTTCTTGAAAAGTGCAGTAAGGTATTATGTGCATTTTATATACACAGGGGAGTCACCAAATCATTTTGCTTTGGAAAATTACAGTGCATGTCTGATGGAGATTCTAGTCTGGCTTAGTTTGAAGATACCCTCGTTATTTTATTTTTGGACTCTTCCTGCTGCATGTCACAATGCCTATGTATATATGACTTACTGTTGTGAGTGAGAGATCTCTATAATGTGTTATGTACATGAAAATATGGCTTTAAAGCTTTTTGAGGTCAGGTGAAATTTTCATATGGGTATTCTTTGAAATTGCTGTGTACTGTGTGATAGCTAATAGGGTGGGGCTGTAGCTAAGGGTTTAGCCTAAATGTTGTTGGCAGTGATATTTTTTAAAAAGGAGTGCATTTTCTCTGAAAAATAAGTAGTTCCTATACTGTTTAAGTAAACTCCTATGTAACAAGTATTTGAACATTAAATCTTGTGGTGTTTAAAGCCAGTATCACCAAAACTGTTGTGGTATTTCTATACGAAATCTAAGGAAAACATCAGAGAGTTGTGTATTCCTAACCTAAACCTATTTTATTTTGTCATATCACCACTAAATTGTTAAATTTTGTAACAAGCTTCATTTTTAACAAATTGTGTATTCTATTTTTTCAGGTTACATCAAATTTGTAGAATACTACCAGGTATGGATATTGAATGGAAACTTTATAAAATTACTTGGATGAAACAATACCCTACTCAAGTCTTATAGATAAACTCACAAAATTGGGCATAAACATCTACATCACCAGATGGATAGCCAAATATCTCATGGAGAGGACACATGTTTTTAGAGTGGGGAATACACATCCAGTGAGAGGCCAGTCACCAGTGTGGTTCCACGGGGCTCAGTGCTAGGCCCCCTCCTGTTTGGGATGTACTTCTCAGATGTCAAGGCAAATGTAGATGGCTTTTGGCTGACCAAGTTTGCTAACGACTGCAAGGTGGAGGCAATCACTGACTCCCTAAATGATGTTGATATCCTACAGAAAGGCCTGATGAAGACTAATGCCTGGTGTCAGAGACAAGGCCTCAAACTAAATGCAAAGAAGTGCATAATAATACACTTTGGGAAATCAAATACCACTGCAAATTACAACATTGATAGCACCCCCCTTAAGAGTGGACCCAGTGGTGAGAGATCGGGGTACTTGGATAGTAATCTGAACTTTGGCAACCATGTGTCCACAGTGGTGAGAAAATCCTTCTATGTGACTCAGCTTATAAGTAAGGACATGGCATCCATATCTAAAGATGTCATAGTATCACTGTACTCGGTCCTCTTCATACCTAATAATCAAGTACAGTGCACCCTTTGGCATGTATCTTGCCAGGCACCTGCAACAGTTGAAGCATCCTCCAAAGTTTCTCACCAAAAAGTACAGGGTATAACCAACATGTCATATGTGGACCAATTAAAAGCCCTGTCACAGTATTCAGTTTCCTACTGATTACTGAGGAATGATCTGTGCCTGACCTACAAGGCAGTCTGTGACCCAGCCCTGATGGAAATGTGAACATTCACAAAACAAACCGCATGGGAGTTACTCAGTCTAAAGATCTAAACCTAACCTCTGACATGAAATGATCATGTTGGAGAGACAGATATGTGTCCCAGAGAGTTCCTCTCCTCTGGAATATCCTTTGTATTCATGTGAAACAGAGCCCTTTCCTGACTATCTTCAAGCACACTCTGGACCAATGGATGGGAAATCACAAATTCACTCTGGGGTGGCACCAATGCCCCTTATGGACAGAGGCAGTCTAAAAATAGTAAAAACCCCACTTGCTGACCCTTGTTATCCTTCCCCTAGGGATAGAAAATTGGGTAAAATCTGGGTGAAACTGGCTAGGCTTGTAAGGACTCTTGAGCCATTACCCTAATAATCTCCTATGAGTCCATGAACCTGTGGTGTGCAGTGAATGATCATTTTCCAGAAACATTCTACTGTCTCTAATATTTAATACTTTGCCCTTCTGCCACGGTTTTGTCAGAATCAACTCTTTCTGTAGGTATAATTGTATTTTTACTAATACAAGTTTTAGCTGCTTTCTTGTGGCCATGTTTGGAGCATACACACAACGTGCCCTTTCAATTAACAAATCCTGCTATGGAACACCAGTCCAGTTGCTTATTTATGCATTCTTAAAATTAATAATCTGCTCCTTCCAGTTTCTCTGGTATAGCAGAAAATCTCAGGTTTTCTCTGTGTGCTCTGTCCTTTAACTCTAACAATTTTTGAAACAGCCCTTCTTGAGCAGTCTAATACTCAGCCAGCCTTTTCTTCATTTCAGCCTCAGATTTTTACAGTTTTATCAGTTCATCTGAATAGCTGTTTAAAGCTTCTTCCATTTCCCCAGCCTTTTGTTATTTGAGTTGATATGCTCCTTCAATGTTTCATTTATTTTAATCAGCTATGAGAGCATCTGATTTATTTTTTTCTTATAAATTACTGGAAGGCATCTCTTGTACCAAAGCTGGAGCTTGAACTGCTTTTTGCTGAACAGTTGCAGGATTCTTCCTAGTCAGTGTGTTTTCTCTTCATCTTTTCTAGCTCATTTTCTTTCAGGTTCTCTAAGTTTCTTCTGTATTGGCATCCAGGCAATGCACTTACTAGCTAGTAACTGAATTTTCCTAAACCTGGCAGAGTTACTAGCACTTATCTCTCAGTTTCTTTTTTCACACTGAGAAAGCTGAAATTAAGCTGTTGATCAATGTGCAGCCATCTTATCTTGGAAGTCTCCCTAGACAAGCCAATCTTGTATAGGGGAGCCACAGTGGTTGTCAGGCACAAAGTCTATAGCTAGACTGAGGTAGAAAGTTTACGTACAGATTCACATAGTACATACTTGGTACTGATGAGAATGCAATCTAGTATGTCATCTAGTCCCATGGATGTATGCTTTTTAGCATTTGACAGGGATTTTAACATTTGTTCCAAGGTGTTCTCAGGGAAACTACATTTTCAGAGATACTTGAGACAACAATGTGGGTGGGTGGAGTTAAGGTGGCACTAAATTTGCTACTAATATATTGGCTATGCCCTTGGAATCACAAAACGTGATATTATGGATGAAATATGTGCATTGTTGGATATCATTCCTTATATAACTAAAAAAGATTCAGTTTCCTTTGGTATACTTTGCAACCTTAAGCTGATAATCTATTTTACACTTTCTAATACTCCAATTAACGTCCTTGTTGAAATGCTTCATTGTGGTTCTAAGATAAGCGGGTTAGAATTTCCTACAACTTTTCATTATTTTCATAATTTTCCTTCTTTTATTATATAGTTTATTAATACAGAAGTACCACCAGATAGGTCTATTCATGAATTTAGCATTATATTTAGGATGGACTTTTCTATGCAGCTGTATAGGTACTGGTAAACATTACAGGTGAACATAGCATCCCTTTAAGCTTGGTCTATTTGCAGGGAAATTTGCATAGATTTTCTACAAGCTAAAGTTGGATTGTCCTAGAGAAGTCCCTGAAGAGAGTCTCATTTGGTGGTGGAATGGTGAGACTTAGTCTGACAGAGTAGATGACAGATTTAAACAGGGATGACGAGATGTGGGGCAGACCTGTAATTAGGGTGGGACAAAAAGGATGGTTGCCTTGGCACAAGCTGTTAGGGGGAGCAATCTACAGATACTGATGCTGTGTTGGCATCACTGATATGGCATTTGCAGTCACAGCGGAATCACTTAAGTGTTTAGTGTGTGGTGATTTAGCTCTAGCAGGTTATTTTTTATGTTTGTAGCAAGCAGCTTGCTACAGTTTCAGAGATGAAGAGAGCCTTTTTTGGTCTTTAATTCTGAGACTTTTTTGTTTTTTTTGCTACTCAGCTTTGGGTTGGGGGTGCTACAAGGTATCAGGTAATCTAGCTATGCTTCTATGGTCCTGATGTAGGTGACAGCTAGGTTGGTAAGGACCAGCTCAAGAATGTTGCGACTTGTAATAAGTATTTTTACAATTTGTTCCAGTACATTGACATTAAAAAGGTAGTAAACACTGAGTATCTACTTTTGGATGGCTAAGTGTGCCAATTCATGCTTGAATACTTGACATCCCCTAGAAAGAAAGTGTTTGTTTTGACATTTAACCATTCAGTAAGGTAAATTCCGTGATCTTTGGGGGATATTGATGGGCCTCTGTAATTAGCAATAAAGTAACAGTTGGATTTGGTAATGGTCATTTGAATATCGAGGACTACCAAGTTAGGGTAGCAGATAACTTGGTGTGAAGTTATGATGCTTCTGACAAATACAGATAACCCCCAACAGTCACCCAAGGGCTTGAAGGCATGAAAGCCACTAAACCCTGGTATATAGAGAGAGTGCTGTAACTGCACTGTAACAATGTTTTAGGAACTACACAAATATAAATGTTTTCAAGTTGTAGGCAGGCATCAAGTTTAGGCATTTTCTGCTTAAACTACTTAGGATTCAGTAGTGCCACCATGATGTTGCCTGAAGTTGAGTTTGAGTTTGGCATGCAGGAATGTGCATTATAAAGAGTTTACCTAAAAATGCAGTATGGGGGCACCAAAGGCTTTAGCCTTTTCCTGGAAGCCCTGGTATGAGAGGGGTGTGATGCCCATGGCCCAGTAATCAAGGAGCCTCAATCCTCACCACTAGCACCAGTGAGAGGCATCCACACTGGGAGGATAACAAGTACACACACAGTATAATACAATTTCCCTTAAGAGCACACAAATATCACAGTCAGTCTGGGGCTGGTTTCTCCCTTTCTGTCCAGATCTCCAATAAGACTGCCCATTGGCACAGGGTTCAGATCAAAGCTGAGTAGTCAAGCCAAAACCTCCAGTACCCTCTCTGTCCAACCAGTGCGTCACGTCCCTGCCCAAGTACCTGACACACACACTTTGAGATATGAGTTATACAAACACATAGACACTCCTGGGGAAGGCTGGCACAGGTTCTCCAGTTAAGCCCCCTTCTGCGCAGACTATAAGGTAGAAATAACTGCCATAAACTACTCTTAGCTACTAATAAAGCCTTTCCCAAAGGGTGACCAATTCTACTGTGTAATGTTATTATTTTCCAGTTACTAAGTGTGACGAACAGCAATGCTATTGTAGTGGCTTTGTACAGTATCACCAAATACATGCAAGTACTCTAAGAGCTTAAATTATCTTTACACAAAACAGCCACAGTTAAAAGGGTTAAAATATTTATTAATAAATAATAAAAAAGACAATACTCATTGATTCAACACAGTGATAATAGACAGTTCAGACGTCACAGAAAATACTTTAAAACAACACTGTAGGACAGTCTGACATAAATATAGAAAACAGCTGGACTAATCTTCTTATTTCTATATATCTCTAAAAGAAATCACTGTTCTAAGTATCTTACATACAGAGCAAAGCAAAGTGCTAGTGAGATGATGTGTTCAGGTTCAGAAACAAATACAAAATGTTCTCTCTCTCTCTCTCTCTCTCTCTCTCTGAGAGATAGTCTTAAATTGATAATACACATGACTGCTGAGTCATTTCAGATTACATCATTCTTGTCACCTCTGCTGAAGTTTCCCAAGCTCACAGAGCTCACAATTTTAACATTTCTTTTTGATCTGCACCTGCCAGGAAGCCACAGCAATAAAAGACACTTAACATGTGAAACCTAGTAATTATCTATGTCATAAGACAATAGAAAGAATTTCTAGCTGCTGACATCTTGTCTCCAAGCTTGAGATCACACACAGTTGTAAAATCCTTTACTTATCAGCTTTCTTCCAGCAGGGTGCACTGTGGTTACATTTTTGAAGCTCAGAACATAACATAGTTTTCTTACATTTGTCAAACAAGCCTGTGGATCATATTAATATTTACAAGGACATAGAATTATTTACAAAATTCTACCTAGCTGGGCTGGCAGCCCCTCAGTTTATCACCCCCCCCCCAGGAACTCAAGTTAGTTTTTCAAGTGTCCCTGGAGAAACGTTGCTTGAAAGGGTTGAGTCTATCTGGGTATGCCTTACCCCATTCCCTGTCTTGACAGCCAATCTGTGTTGAAATTGCTAATTCCACTGTGGTGCTGCACTGACATATCATATGCTTGCAACCCTAGGCTCCACCTTAACAACTTGGCATTTTGCTGGCTGGTTCAATGTAACCATGTTAGGTTTTGTGATCTGCAACTACAGTGAATTTCCTTCCATACAGATAAGGCTGAAGTTTCTGTAGTGCCCACACTATGGCTAGACATTTCTTTTCTACAGCTGCATAGCATTCCTCCCTGGGTTGGAGCCTATGACTGAGATAAACCAGTGGGTGCTCTTCTCCCTCTAAAGAAATCTGGCTAAGTACAGCCCCACCCCATGGCTTGAAGCATCCACTAGCACAATAAATTCTTTGCTGTAATCTGGACTGCATAACACAGGGGGGTCCTCCCAAAGCTTCTTTAAGCTTCTGGAATGCCTGCTCACATGCTGTGTCCACACTACCTTATCTGGCCTGTTTTCCTTGTCAGGTCTGTGAGGGGAGCAGCTATGGTACTGTAACTTGGGACAAACTTTCTGTAGTCCCCTGCTGTCCCTAAAAATGACCTCACCTACTTTTCTGTAACAGGAGCAGGCCATGCCTGAATGGCTTCCACATTGGCAGTCTCTGGCCTGATCTTACCACTCCCCACTCTATGTCCCAGGTAGGACATTTGCTGGGATTAATGGTCAACCCTTCCCTCTGTAGTCTGCTCAGCACCTCCCTGACATGCTGAAGGTGCTCTTGCCAGGAATGGCTGTAGATGGCAATATCATCTACTTAAGCAAGGGCAAACCCTCCTGCTCCTGCTAGGATATGATCTACCAGCCTCTGGAAAGTCGTTGGGGCATACCAAAGGGTATCCTTGTGAACTCATACAAGCCAAAAGGAGTCACAAAGTCTGACCTCTCTCTAGCACTGGGTCTGCCAGTAATTCCTGGTAATATCAATAGTGGTAATATACTTAGCCCCACCCAGCTGCTCTAGGGCTTCATCTGTCCTAGGCATGGGGTAAGCATCTGACGCTGTGTGACTATTTAATTTCCTGTAGTCCACACAGAACCTGGTGCTGCCATCCTTCTTTGGCACCAGCATCACTGGGGAGGCCCAGGGACTGTTGGACTCCTGAATTTCCCTAGTGCCAATATTTCCTGTATCTCCTCCCTCAGAGTCTGTTTAACTCTCTTAGGCACCCTATAAGGGGCCTGCCTAATAGGCCTTTGGGGTCCTGTATCAACCTGGTACTGCATCAGATGGGCACACCCTGGTTTCCCAGTGAACATGTCCCCAAACTCCTGTAACACTGATTGGATTTCATGAACCTGTGTAGGAGATAGCTGCTGAGACATTGCTACCCCTTCCACTGATGTGTCACCAGATCTCCCTCAGACTCCTCCTGAAATCCACTGCAAATGCTCAGCACAAGGGCCCCCATATCATGGTAAGGTTTCATCATGTTAACATGATACAATTTGTGTCCCTGCCTCCTGCCTAGAAGTTCGACCATGTAGTTAACATCACTGGCCTTCCTTACCACCTTGTAGGGTCCCTCCCAAGCTGCTTGCAACTTGTTGTGTCTGACAGGAATGAGAACCATTACCTGCTGTCCTACAGCATACTCTCTAGCTCAAGCATTCATGTCATACCAGACCTTTTTCTACTGTTGGGCTTCTGCCAGGTTCTCCTGGGCCAAACCCATGAGTTCCCTGAGCCTTGTCCTGAGGTTTAGGACATATGCCACAACAGACTCCTTGTGAGATTCACACTCACCCTCTCACTCATCTCAAATTAAATTTAGAGCCTCCTCACCCTATGCCCATACAACAACTAAAAGAGTGAAAAACCTGCGGATTCCTGGAGAATCTCTCTGTAAGCAAATAACAGATGGGGCAAATATTTGTCCCACTCCCTCTTGGACTGGTCTGCAAATGCCCATAGCATGGACTTGAATCTAGAGCTTAACCTCTCAACAAGACCATTAGTCTGGGGATGGTAGGGGTGATCTTTAGGTGCTTCACTCCACAGTACATCCACAGACAAGCCAGCAGGTCTGACATGAAATTGGCACCTCTGTCAGTCAGTATTTCATTTGGGAAACCTACCCTGCTGAAAATCTCTAACAAAGCATTTCCCACCTTTTCTGCATCAATGGAGGACAAAGCCACTACCTCAGGGTATCTTGTAGCATATTCTACCACCACCAGGATATACTTTTGGAACTTGGGGTACTCAGAGGCCCCCACAATATCCATAGCTACCCTCTGAAATGGATCCTCAATCACAGGCAATGGCATCAAAGGAGCTTTCACCTTGTCTCCTGCCTTCCCTACCTTTTAGCACTGCTCACAAGACCTGTAGTACCCTGTTACATCTCTGGAAATCCCAGTCAAATAAAAGTTCTGCATAATACGTATTTGTATGTTTTATGCTCATATGACCTGCAGAGGGAATATCATGGGCTATGGCTAGAAGTGCCAGATGGTAGGGTCTAGGCACTAGCAGCTGTTGTATCCTCTCACCTTCTAGCCCTCCCTCAGGGGTCCACTCTCTATACAGTAACCCTCTGCCCCTGTATAGAGATTCCCACTTACTTTGAGAATCAGATGCCTCACTAGCTACCTGCCTCAGGCCTTGTAAGGTAGAGTATGAGAGCTGAGCCTGCCTCAACTCCCTCTTCAAAACCCTTCCCAGCTCCCCTTCCACAGGAAGTCTGGTATCCTCTGACAGCGGTGCCTCACTGTCAGCCTTGGTACTACTACTCACCTCTACCCTTGCAGTCACTCTGTCCAAGGGAACATCTGTACCCACAAGCAGCTGTGGCTCACCTTCAGTCTCAGTGCTAGAGGGTAGCTCCCTCCCTGAAGAAACCACATCACCAGTCCTGGCTGCAAGTGTGCAGTCTGACTGAGTCTCCCCCAGGCTACCAGACCCACATGCTTGTCTCCAAGCCTGACTGCGCATAACTGCATAAACACATGGTACTGCCTCATCAAAGTCCTTCCCTAGCATGACATCTGCAGGATGGTAGTTTGGTACCCCAGTTGTCTCAAGACAACCTACTATTGGCATTTTGTCATTCCCACTTACTGGCTCGCTCATCTTTTGTTCCCCGTCTTGTCTCCATGGACATGTATATGCCACATGGCCCCACTTGTTGCTTTCAAAACATTTAACCCTAGATCCTGAACATGTACCTGGACTAGTGGCTTCCCCTGCTACTGGCAGATTCTGTTGGGTCAGTCTGGGCTGCCCACCATGGGTTCCTTTAGACTCATGAGCAGCACTGGGTGTCCCTTTCCTGTGCAATGATGCCCTGCTTGCTTGGTATAGGTCTCCCTTCTTCTTCAACTCATCTAAGGTAGCACATTGTCTATCAGCTAACCAGATCCTCATGTCTTCAGGCAAAGTGCTAAGGGCTTGTTCCCTCACCAAAAGGTCTGCCAGCCCTTCAGAAGTGGTGACCTGACATCCACTCACCCACCTATGAAAATAAGTGCTTAGTTCAGTAATATATTCACACACACTTTCATCTGCCTTGCGTCTATGCTCACAAAACTTTTCCCTATAAGTTCAGGTGTAAGCTTAAAAATAGTCTAGCAAACAATTCTTAACAGCAGTATAATTTAAGAAAGCATTGTCTGACAGTTTGGAAAGTACATTTACAGCTTTACCATGGAGTAAGGGGGTCAGAAACTGTACCAGAGCCTTTGGTCAACATCATACTGTTTACACGCCCTCTCAAACATATGAATGAAACTATTAAAATTATCCTCGTCTGTAAACTGCGGAAGAAATTTACTGACATTTTGTGTTTCTGGGTTCCAGTTACTCCCTTCCCCATTACCTCCATGACTCTGGTGAAGAGTCAGCATCTCCTTTTCATGCAGCCTTTGCCTCTCCTTCTACTCAGCTTCCAGGCATAACAGTTTCTCATTCTCCTCAGCCTGTAGACGTCTTAGTCTCTCTGCTGCTTCTGTTTCCAAATGCCTGGCCTCCAACTCGTCTCTTTAGCTCCAGATGGATTTTTAAGTCCTCTGCAGAAAAGTTGAGCTGTCCATTCTCTGAGTGTTTTGCATCTCCATGGCCAGTCTGATTGTCCTCCTGATTTCTGTTTTCTGATGCAGGTGTAACCAAAGCTGCAATCATGTCTGCCTTAGTTAGGTTTCCATGCACCAGTTCCTTAGCCTGGCACATCACAGCCAACTGGCTTTTTGTCAGCTTGCCATACTCCTCTGCTGACATGCTTGCTTGCTCTCCCTGACTAACTAAGCTAACAAAAGAAATAAAACAGTTGTGATCTGAACTCTGAATATTCACTGCATGGCTGACTTAGAGTACAAAAACACCTTCAGTGATCACTGTACGCAAGCTACAGGAATTCACTATCCCTACCACTGCAAGCCAATTAGTATGTGTATATGGTGGTGTGGATATCTTGCCAATGCTAACCAATTAATATGTGACGCACACACACACTTTGAGATGATTTATATACAAACATACAAACACTCCTGAGGAAGGCTGGCACAGGTTCTCCAGCTATGCCCCCTTCTCTGCCCAGGCTATGAGGTAGAAATCACTGCCACCATCCACTAATATCAGTTACTAATAAAGTCCTTACCAAAGGGTGTCCAATTTTACTGTGCAATATTATTATCCAATTAGTAAGTATGACGAACAGCAAGGCTTATTGGAGTGGTTTGGACACTATCGCTATATACATGCAATGTACTCTACAGCTTAAGTTATCTCTACACAAAACAGCCACAGTTGAAAGGTTTAAAAAATATTTGATAATAAATAATGAAAACACAAGACAAATCTCCTCAATTCAACAAAGTGCTATTCAAGAGTTCAGACATCACAGGAAAATGCTTAAAATAATACTGTAGAATGTCTGACATAAATATAGAAAACAGCTAGACTAAACTGGCTATTTCTATCTATCGCTAAGAGAAACAATATTCTAAATAACTTACTTACATACATACAGAGTAAAGGCAGAGTACTAGTGAGTTGATGTGTTCAGGTTCAGACAAAATCTAAAATGCTTTCATTCTTTTTTTTTTCTCATTTTTTTTTTTTCATTTTTCAAATACAATTGAATAAATTCCATAGTATTTCTATATAACATCTTAAATAACTATGTACACTATTTATATCAGCCTGACACTATAACAGAGCTCAATATATACAATTACTTTATAGGTATAACAATCCAATTATCAGAGTGTATCTGTTCAGTTATTGTAAAGTGTCAATCAATGATAAGACGTTTTCCATGGATTGTTAATAAATGGCTTATGATGAATCCTTAAGTCTTTAATTTTAATTTCCAACAATGCTGTGGTCTTCAGTAGGCTGTAGAAGTCTTCCAAAGTTGGTATTGTGTTTGTATTCCATCTTCTTATTATACATTTCCTTGAGATTGCAAGTATTGTCCAAACTAGATACATATTTGACTCATTTTAATGAGGGCCTTTGTACACATTTAATAATACTAGACTTTAGATAAGTTAAACAAGTTATTAAATAAAGCTTGTAAAAAGTTTGTAATACCATTCCAAAATGGCTTAATTTTAACACAGTCAAAAAAATGTGATTCCAATCTGCATTGTGTATTTGCTCACATCTCCAACATATTCCCTTTGTGGAAGAATTGATTTTAGTAATTCTATCTGTACTTAAGAATGCTCTGTGCAATCATTTCCAATTAAAAACTTTCCAGTATTGTGTAAAGGATGTATGTCTTATTGATAATAACATATTTGATTTAATTTCTTCAGTTAGCTGTAATGAGTGCCCTTTTGTTATATAATTCCAATATGAGGATTTAGGTGTTGTTTTATCATTTATCAATATCTTGTAAAATTTTGAAAAACTATTTCCCATGCCATAATCATTATAAATTATTTCATACAGGTATTTCATATGTTTAGGTATTTCTTTAAATGAAGAATTACTAATTATTCTGCAAAAATCTTGCGAATACGTCAGAATGCTTTGCATACTTAGCCAGTCTTGTGAAATTTTTGTATGTTGTTTCCATTGTTTGTATATCCAGAACTTTTAGTTCTTTGATGCATTGAAACCAACAAACAAATCCTTTCTGTTCCCAGGAATTAATTATTTCTCTGTATATCTTATGTGGATAGCTCTTTGTAACTATGAATGGTGTTAAAAAATCAAACCAGATTTTTAAATCTATATTTGCATTAATAATTTTCCTAAACAAGTCAATGTAATAATTAATCATACTAGTTTTAGTGGGCTTAGTTATGTTATATTGCATACTAATACATAATATGTGCCATAGCAAATTGTTTTTATCCATTATTTGAAATTTCTTTTGTAAATCAAATTCGTTTATTGATATTACAGTTAGTAATTATTTCCAATGTGCAGAATAACTTGAACTTATCAAATCAGAGATTGTTTTAGATATTGATGCTTTTCTATATATTTCTATATCAGGAAAGTTTAATCCTCCCTGTTTCCATGGTCTGATATGATGTATTAAAGCTATTCTTTTTCTTTTGGGAAACCATAAAAATTTTATTAGGCATGAGTTTATTTCTTTGAGTATGTTCCTTTCTGGTAACAATTGTATTGCCAAAGCTATATATAGAATCTTGGGTAGTAAAACCATTTTTATTAACTGTAGTTTATCTTCAAATGTTAATATTATTTTGTTCCACTTTTCCACAGATATTTTAATTGTATTGATATTATTGTAGTTTTTTGAGACTAATTCATTATTATCCTTGCATAACTCAATTCCTAGATATTTTAAGGTAGATTCTTGTTACCCTATAATGTGATTCCCCTTGTCTGCAATTCTTTTTTTTTTTTAATAAAAATGTTGATTTTAATTTATTGAAATGGAGTCCTGAAGTCCTGAAAAATTTATCAATTAAAATATATAATTCTTCTAATGTCTCTTTTGTATTGGATAATGTTAATAATATGTCATCAGCAAAGAGCATTACTTTAGAATTGTATGTTCATAAACATCTACTCTTTTGACTTTTGCATTGTTACGTATTGAATCTGCCAATATTTCAATAGCCAAAGCAAATAAAATCGGTGACATGGGACATCCTTGTTTAGTACCCTTAGTTATATGTATAGATTCAGAAGTGAAAGGACCTGGCTTAACATACACTAAATTATTTGTATATATATTCTTTAGTAGATGAACAAAGAAAGGAGGAAATTCATATAACACCAGAATTTTGAATAAATAGTCCCAATTTAGGGAATCAAAGGCTTTCTCTATATCTAAGCCAATTATGAGTGTCTATTTTCTTTATTAATATAATCTATAAGATAAATTATCTTTTTTATATTGTCATGTGTGTGTCTATGATATATAAATCCAGTTTGATCATTATTTATTGTTTTGGATATTGGTATTTTCATTCTGTTAGTTAATATTGTCTTATAGTCATTATTTAATAATGATATAGGTCTATATGAGGTACAGAGGTTTGGTGATTTGTTTTCCTTTATGATTAGTGTGATTAAGGAATATCTCCAAGAAGGTGGTATTAAAGAGTGTTACTGAATTTCTAATAGAGTTTTATGGAAGATGGATAGTAACTTTGAAGGTAAACGTTTATATATTTCCATATTTATGCCATCTATACCTGGAGCTTTATTATTTTTAACCTCTTTTATTGTATCTGTAATATCTTTGCAGGATATGGGTGCTTGCAGATCTAGTTTTAATTTTTCTGGTAATTTATTTTTATATTAGAACATTTTTCATCTAGATTTAATTGACCGATATGTATATTTTCTTTTTGGAAATGTTCCATATAGTGATTTCTATGGGCATCAAGAATGTCACCTATATCCAAGACATTTTCCCTTTCTTTTCATGGAAGATACTTTTAATGTTATCAGCATTTGATCGTATTTTGATTCTTGCGGATAAATTATGTAGATATTTGGGAGAAGTGGCCAAGATATTCATTTTTAGTTTTTCTAAAGCTAAACTAGTTTTATGTGTTAGAATTTTGTTGCATTTATTGTTTAATACTTCTACTTTCTTTTTCATCGCCAAATGATTTTGATTTTTTTCAGCTTTTACTGACAACAGTTTGGATTGTAGATCTAATAATTCAGAATTCTATTCTCTGATTATTTTTATATCAAGTTAGGGTTTTACCATATATGAAAGCCTTTAATGAGTCCCATACATACCTCTCAACCTGGAAACTTCAAAAATCTGGACAAGGCCCATGAAAAATAGGTACAAATCTGTACGCTGATTAACATAAAATTTGCATACTTAATTATGTAACCTCGTCCACTCCAACGGGATTGTGGGATACCAGCTTTCAAATGCAAACTGAAGAACAGACAACCAAAATATGGCACCAGAGTCCCCCTGCAGCCATTCCAATGTCCCATTACCTGGTTATTTCGCCCATTTACCATAAACACTAATGTGTGCATACTGCTTTACTAATACAATGATTACTTGGATTTTATTTTTACATTTTACAGCCCAGTGCACAAACACTAATAGAAATCTGGTAAACAAAACACTGTCACACAACAAAAATAGACCTGGCATTAAAACTTCTCTGCCCTTGAAACTCACATTCATTGAAACAGCATTAAAACCCATACCACATTCAAAGAAAATGCATTTGGCCAGTGGTGGATAAAGATTACCTTTGGGTTTTCAAATCATTGGCCCCTTGCACACAAAACAAGAAACATACATGCTTTATTTGATATACCTTCCTGACTTTATTAAATTATATTCCTTGTATAATACAGCACACTTGTTAGACAGCACATTTTACATTTATTGTTTGAACATTTTTTTCAGTAGGCTGTCTTTGGATTCTACAAAACCACTTCACAATATGTTATAGAGAAATGAATATACTTCAGAAATCATGCCTTGAACATATTTGCTTTCCAAACATCCAACATCTGGACATTTTTTTTTACTTGTAACACCAAATGTTTAGCATATTTATCTGGCTGCCACTGTACTGTGGCTGTTTCTATATATAGAAGAATACATGAACTTGCAAAACATGAACAAGAAAACATCTAGCAATAAATACTACCAGTGGAAAAAAAAAGAAAACATCTAGCAGACACTGAAAAGAATCAGTGCAACAATTTGGATGCCACTGGAACTAGCTGATGCATGTGACTGTTACATACTTGAACCTTCCCTGTTACTCCAAAGGTATCAACAGTACATATGGTATTTGTTACTTTAATGTTAGGCTTCCTTGAGCTGTATGTTATCAACTGTTAAATACTGAATCTTGGAGAACCCCTACATGCCAGACGTTAAGGATGTTGTCCTGCTCTTTCACTTGAATTTCAACTTTGTGTTGGTAAAATGTTTACTTCAAGGAATATACATTCCCAGTAAAGATGGAATGACATGGGGCTTTCCAATTACTGCAGCAACATACATCAATGAAAGCTTTCAAAAACTAATATTTAAGGTTAATGATGGAATCTGGACTCCAGATCTAAAGATTAAAGAAAACTTTAAAATGAGACAAGTGCCACGAAACAATGAAGGGCAACATAGTAAGAAAAATTTAAGTTGCACTCCTGTTTTAACAGAAAGTGAGAAATTTCAGAATCTTCTTGAGTTTTACAGGTTTCCCAAAATAAGGTACTAAAGCCAAGAAAACCTGCTTAATATAAAGCTCAAACATGTTATCAGCGTCATAATGAAAAATGTGTAGCACGACAAAAGCAGCGGATAGTGGTTTAATGCAAGCCTGTTCCACTTCACTAACACTGAATGAGAAACTAGCCCATTTTACACTAAATCAAAACAGCATCTAATATATTTACTTCACTGAGAAAATGATACAGTCCAAAACTGCAACCATCAAATTAAAAAAGATTTACCATGGTGACAAGCTATTCAAATAGACAACTGTGCAGCTCTGGAGAAAGGCAGTGAATTTCTAAAGTTATTTTTTCCATGTTAATTCTGTCACCATCACACACACACACACACACACACACACACACACACACACAGAGTCTCAAAATCATTTTCCTTACTAGGTACCTTGATCAGGCACTTGTTTACTAGTAAATAATCTCTGAAATGGATTACAAGGGCAAACAGAGAATAAAGGATCAATAATTCTTAAGCTGGAAATGGAGAGTGTATAAAGTTCTTTTTTTTTTAAGGGAGAGGGCATTAGTAGTGCAAACTAGTCACAGTCAACACTTCCCCAGTGATAATCTGTTAAGTCTTAAATAAAGGAGAACACTTAAATCAAGACTAGGTATATTGCTAGGCAAAATCACACTGCATCATTGCAGAGATTGCCACATGGCTGCTGACAAAACATCTGCTAAACTCTTCTTGGAAAGGATTTTTGTTACAGCTTCAAAGGCTCTGCAATGGTAATTAAGACAAAATAATTCATATGGACCGCGGAATGCAGCAGAACAGTACAACAACATGTAGCACAGACAAACTGCTTCACACTCCAACTTTTCCGTAGCTGTTCACACATATACAGTTCCTTACTTCTCCGTTCAGCAGCCAGGACTCAGGACTCAGAGTGATAAGTAAATCCTCTTGCCTTCCATTTCAACAGCCAGGTGAGCCTTTGAAATGCCATAAGGAGCGATAATACAGCCAGAAGAGCCATTCCTGCTTGCAAAGCATTTAAACTAGCCAGAAATATGTGAGCAGAGAGCTCGATTCTGACAGGCTGGTAGCCCTGACAAGCTGACGTAATCCCACACGTGATGACGTCAGCTCACAAGTGAGATAATTTTAAAAAAAGTGAAAAAAGAAAAAAGAAAAGAAAAGAAATCGGAAATGAAGGGGTGCCACTCGGGAATCGTGGCACCCCATTATTTGGACCCCAAAACTTGGTAAAAACCGAGTAATTCGGAATAGTTGGGAGGTATGGTCCCATATCATTATTTTATTTATCTCTGTGGTGTAATTACTATCTAAGAAGAACTGTAATTCAGATAATAACCAGGGTTTGAACTCTTTAATTTTAGTTATATATGCTGGAATTCTGGAGTTAAAGATTACTGGTTTGTACCCATTTTGAAGTTTCAGTATCAATTAATTGGGGTCTGAAAAGGGGCAGGGAGTGATTGAGAAATTAATGATTTTAGAGTGTAAGTCATGGGCAGCAAATATTTTATCTATTATAGTTTGGGTACAAAATCTGTGACCTTGATGGGAAAACAACAAAGATTTATCTTCTTTAAATTTGAAAGTATCTACAAGATGAAATGATTCTACCCACTTGTTTAAAGCTTTTGATACAGCAGATGTATGCAGCGGTCTTTTATTTGTAGTTTCAGAAATATGAAATATACAGTTAAAATCTCCTCCTAATATTAAGTTGCCTTTATAATTATTGGAAATTAAATCCAAGTGTTTTTAACAGTTCCTGATCCAGTGCCTGGGAACCACTATAGATTAGCTAGAGTCCATATTCTGTTATTATATTTAACTATTACTAATGTCATAAGGCCTTCTTTATCTTCATACTTATAAATGATTTCTGGGTTAATCACATTCATTTTCCATAAAATTGTTACCCATTTTGTCTTTGTCTTATAAGTGGATTGTGCCAGTATCATATATTCCTTAGGATTCCATTTGTAATTGTCATTTGTTTTGATATGAGTTTCTTGAAGGAAGACAGTCTGTGCTTTGTTCAGTTTTAAATATTTCAGTAGATTTGATCTCTTGCTAGGATTGTTTAAGCCATTAGTATTTAAAGATAATAAAGTTAAATCCATCTTAGGTTATTTAGACTATGTATTTTTGTTTTATTGTGACGATTTAACATTTTCTTCTGATAACTATAAAGTATATGTTTGCGTTTTTAAAGGAAATTATCAGTTTTATACTTTGAGTGTTTACCAATAAAGTAAAGTTTTGGTCAGGCATACTAAAAATGTTTTTGTAAAATAACAAATTTAAATTAATAAATGTTAACAAAACTAAGATCTGCACTAGCCATGGAATGAAAATCATTCCTAATCTGATAGATAAACCTAAATCCATCAGATTATCAGTCATACCTTGACAATCCAGAACATCTGAGCTCCATAAATTGAATTATCATATGGAGAATATTTGTAATAGGAATAAGCAACATTTATATTATTTTGAACAGATATAGTACTACTGTAGATTAGATAGAATTCTAATACAATATAAATGTCTACTTATTGTATAAGCAATTAATATTTACATGAAAGATAGATGACAAGCAATTCAATCATAGTAAAGTAGGATGCATCATATATAAAACCTCAGTAAAAGATTATATCATACACTTATTTAACATATTCTCCCAGTTTCTGCAAACCTTGCATGGTGTGCAGGATCAGTGCAGGAGCTCTAGCAGGCAATATGTCTGCCGTGCAATCCAGGAATAGCTTGTAGGGGCGTGCACGAATGCTCCTGCACTAGTCCTGCAGGGACTCAGCCCCAGTATGCAAATTACCCCATTTGCAGGAGAAATTCATGCAAATGAGGTGAATTTGCGATCCAGGAATCTGGAACCCAGCCGTGCAGGACTAGTGTAATCTGCAGAAATGTACTCGGTTAGTAACCGAGTACATTTCTGCAAATTCCAAGCTGGAGTCGTGACAGCTCCAAATAAAGGGTGCATATCAGTCAGGAAGCATGCCAATGGCCAAGTATAAGGCCATTGGTATTGAAAACAGTGTAAAAAATAAAAAAAAATCAACTGTTTAAGCATAGGGCAGTGGTGGACAAATGGGATTGGGGGAAAATAAGAAAATAAACCTAAAATAAGTATTCTAACTAAAATCACTATTCTGCCATTATAGTCAATGGCAGGCAGAAGACAACATGGCCAGTGAGTAGGGGGGAGGCTGTGTGAGACATGTAACTATGCATTAGCAGGCAATCCTATGCAAATGAGGGGAATGATAGTGAATCCCAGATTTCCCCAGCATGCTAGTCAGTTCCCAACAGTGTAAGAGCAGGAATAGCGTGGTGCAAGCTTGAAGTTAGCTGACATCATAGGGGGTGTGTCTCAGGCATATTGTAAGCGGATTGGAGCCCTGTGGCTTGGGTTTGCTCCCAGTTTAGCAGAACTAAGCAAGGGGGTGTGTCTGAGGCTGCCTAGCACTCTTTACATTGCCTAAGTGGGTGTGCACACCACCCATCGGGTTTTAAAGGGAAAAAAAAAAAGTAAACCAGGAAATAGCATCTTTGTGCACATTTGAGCACTATGTTTGTGCGGCGTGCCCCTAGGCTTAAACAGAAATGCAGTGGGAAGGGAAAACAGCAGTAGGAAGGTAATCTAGGAGAACTAGCATAACTGGCAGGTGAAATGTATCAGAATCAGCCAATTACACAGGCAGCAGACCAGCCCAGCCCAGAACACTACTATAAACCATGCAGACACCTTTCCCTCTAGATTTTCCCATACTCTACACCACCGGTGTATTCAAGCAGGGAAGTTTTAACAAACAAAACTACAAAATTATAGGGGCTGTAGCAGGCATCATACAACAACATGTGCAAGAGGCCGAGGGTGGTGAGGATTTGAATGCTGTTGACCAACCCACAGTGAGGAGACGGAGAAGGGTGTACAGACCCAGGGTAACCTATCAAGAGCTACATGAACTGGAGATAGTGGAGTGCTATAGGGTGGACAGGGACCTCCTACAGAAAATTTTTGAGCTGTGCCGGCCATGCCTGACATACAGAACTGACAGTGGGGAACCCATCCCAGTGGATACCAAGGTATGTGTAGACCTAGGAATACTAGCCACAGGTACCTCCCAAAGCTCAACTGGGGATATCATGGGGATCTCACAGAAATCAGCATCCAGAGTATTCCACCAGTTCCTGGATGGCATGTCAGCACATGCCGGTGAGCATATATATTTCCTCAACACCCGTGAGGTGTTGGTTAGCAATATGCATCTCTTCCACCAAATAGCAGAATACCCTGAGGTAGTGGGTGTGATAAACTGCACGCACATATGCATCAAAGCACCCCCTGGTGATCAGGGTAGGGTATAAATCAATCACAAGGGCTTCCCCTCCATCAACTGAAAGGTTGTGTGTGATGCCCAGGGCATTATAATGAATTTGTCTGCTGGCTGCCCTGGAAGCTATCACGATTCCCACATCTATCATCTGACACAGCTGTACCAGAGATTTGCCAATGGGGACATCCCTTACAGTCACCTAGTGGGGGATGCTGGTTATGCACTGGAGCTGTGGCTGATGACACCCATCAGAAATGCACACACACCTGAACAAGAACGCCATAATGAGGCACACACACAGACCAGACGTATAATAGAGCATGTGTTTGGGATGCTCAAGTCATGGTTCCAGTGCCTGGACACATCCAGTGGAGTCTTGCAGTACTCACAAACTACATGTACTCAAATTGTTATGGTATGTGTCATGCTACACAATAGGATCCTGCGGAAACAGCTGCAGCAGGAACAGCATGGGGCAGGGCCACACAGCCCCCCACCAATGCCAAGGCCTGCACAAGCACAGAGTGACTCAGAGGAGGAACAACCTGAGCCTGCCCCACTAGGCAGATGGAGGCATGCCCAGTATGCCCTGGCCTTGGCAAAGAGGCAACACATAGCACATACACTGACACAGTAGGGACCCAGGGAATGACACCTCTCTCTGACTCGCACATACAGTAAAAAGGATGCCAAACATGACACTACTTGTGCTCAACCATGTATAGGGAGTGTACTATGCGCATCAGACATAGGCAGCCCTCCAGCACCATCCTCAATACTGGAACACCCACAAGGTAAGTCAATCAACCTACCAATTGTCAAATGGAGTAGAATGTGTTGTTACCTGTATCTATGGTATGGATGTGAGCATGCAAGGGAATTGGGTCACTGAATGGCATGCCAGTAGATAGTAGACACCCATAGTGGCACCATGACATCTGTAACAAATACTGGAGTCACCACAGTAGCCACTACCACACAGGGTGACAAAACCCACTGCAGGAAATATGTATGCCGTCATGTGTGTCCATATGACTCACACATGTCAGTCAGGGAGGTTCACATACCCAACAACAGTCTCAGCCAGCAGGACAGGTGTAGACAAACACAAACAGAGGCTGTGGTATGGCCTCTGAATGATGCCTATGGGTAACCACCCCCCCAGGCCTACACAGACAGACTACAGCAGGTGAGACAGTGGGGTGTTAGTTCAGAAGGGTAGGAAGTTTAACACTAATATGTAGGTCAACCAAAGCTAAGACCTGTAGTACACTGATATGCCTCTAGTCAGAATGATAGGTTAGAATACAAAATGAAATTGAGTACCTGACATACCAGTACAGTCATAGCAAATGTGTACAAGTGCCAGGTGTGCCCCCCATCCTATGTAGACATGTATAAACAGTCAGGTGTGCCCCCAGATCATGTGTCAAAATGTAGAAACAGTCAAGCGTGTCCCCCACAATCCTGTGTAGAAATGTAGTAACAGTCAGGTGTGCCCCCCAATCCTGTGTAGAAATATAGGAGCAGTCAGATGTGTCCCCCCACAATCCTATGTAGAAATGTAGTAACAGTCAGGTGTGCCCCCCACTCCTATGTAGACATGTAGAAACAGTCAGGTGTGCCCCCTCCCCCAATCCAGCATAGAAATGTAGTAACTGTCAGATGTGCCCCCCAGTCCTGCGTAGAAATGTAGTAACAGTCAACTGTGCCCCCCAATCCTGTGTAAAAATGTAGTAACAGTCAGGTGTGCCCCCCCAATCCTGTGTAGAAATAGTCAGGTGAGTCCCCCACAATCCTATGTAGAAATGTAGTAACAGTCAGGTCTGCCCCCCCCAATCCTGTGAAGAAATGTAGAAATAGGCAGGTGTGCCTCCCAATCCTGTGTAGAAATGTAGAAACAGTCAGGTCTGTCCCTCCCTGCAATCCTATGCAGAAATGTAAGAACAGCTAGGTGTGCCCCTTCCCCCAACCCGGCGTAGAAATGTAGTAACAGTCAGGTGTGCCCCCCATAATCCTATGTAAAAATGTAGTAACAGTCAGGTGTGCCCCCCCACTCCTATGTAGACATTTGGAAACAGTCATGTGTGCCCCTTCCCCAATCCAGCATAGAAATGTAGTAACAGTCAGGTGTGCCCCCAGTCCTGCGTAGAAATGTAGTAACAGTCAACTGTGCCCCCCAATCTTGTGTAAAAACGTAGTAACAGTCAGGTGTGCCCCCCCCATCCTGTATAGAAATGTAGAAACAGTCAGGTGTGTTCCCCCACAATCCTATGTAGAAATGTAGTAACAGTCAGGTGTGTCCCCAATCCTGTGAAGAAATGTAGAAATAGGCAGCTGTGCCCCCCTCAATCCTGTGTAGAAATGTAGAAACAGTCAGGTCTGTCCCCCCCACAATCCTATGTAGAAATGTAGGAACAGCTTGGTGTGACCCTTCCCCCAACCCAGCGTAGAAATGTAGTAACAGTCAGGTGTGTCCCCCTCCCACAATCCTATGTAGGAATGTAGAAACAGTCAGGTGTGTTCCCCACAACCCTACTTAGAAATGTAGTAACAGTCCGGTGTGCCCCCCCCAAGCCTATGTAGAAATATATTAATGGTCTGGTGTGTCCCCACCCAATTCGATGTACACACGTCATAACAGTCAGGTGTGCCCCCCCACAACCCTATGTAGAAATGTAGTAACATGTATGTGTAGGTATAATACCAGTGGAGCACAGATGCACAGAGGTGGGCAAGGTAGCAGGATAGGTTGTAGCATCTGCACAATATGCAGGTATGTGTGTGTTAGGACGGTGTGTTTCATATTGTGTGAGAGTGGTCACTATGTATGTATGTTTAGGTAAGACCTGGTGTCCATTACCCACTACTGCTGATGACAGGGACAAGTCCTCACAACAGCAGTGCCAAACACAATACCACCGGTATAACACAAGCTAGCAGTAAGCTATTGTAAATGTATGGTGGTAATATGTGTCACCATCTAAAAGACTGACATGGCATGGCTGTTGGAATAGATATACAAGCAGTACACAGGGGAAAGTACCCCAGACATACAGTATATATTGTGTCACTGTGAAATGGACACACCCTTGGAATAGTACATACAGGTATGCATCACATTATCTGCTCCTGTAGTAGGAGATACCAGTGTTGTCTGCCCAAACACTTGGAGATCACAAAGGAGGTAGGACTGATGTATTGGGAACCAGCTGATGTACCTGCACATGCAAGCATAACTGGAATGCCCAATGCATATCTGTGTGTCAGATGCAAGTAGTGTCCATAGCACACACGCACCCAGCTCACACATACACCACTCATAGGTACCTCTCTGGTTGTACCCCTGCTGTGGGGAATGAGTACAATATGACCCCACCTGTATATGGCAATAGTGATAGAATGCAGCATGCAGTGCAGGTGTCCCATGCAGGTGTGTCGCTAGCTGTAGGTAGCACCCTGCCAGCATCCACACCACCAGATCAAGACTGATAGAAGGTATTGGCATGAACACCTAGCACACCTACCCTGTCACCCCAGGGGAATATACTGCATGGCGGTCTGAGACTGCAGGACTGGCAGAATGCAATGGACTACCACATCTGGCCTGCATCAACTCCTAGTGGCCCAGAGGCTTCTGCCAAGGGCCTGTGTCTCACATGAACTGCCAATTCATGTTATGTCATGGGCACCCAAATAACAACACAACACACTCCACATAAGCCATATGCAAGGCCATGTGGATAAACCACAGTAACATGTTCACCAAGTCCCACTGCATAAACTGTGGACAGCTGTGATGGGGTGATAACCATAGGGAAAGTATCAGAGAATGTATGCATAATGTAAGGAAGAGGATATAATAACAGAGGGGGGGTGGGAGCTTGGGCAGCATGGAATATGCAAGATCCGACACAAAGCCGTGTGCACACACTATCCCTGGCTGTAAACTCATAAATGGGTGGCTACATACCTGCCTGTACACCACAATATGGGTATTGTCCTGACTCATGGCCCCTGCCTCTGGGTGAACTGTGCGAATCTGTACAGCTGTGAGGTATTGCCATAGCAATATAAGGCCATACTGACATGCTGATGGCTGTACAAGTATGGGATCCTTTGCCAGGACTGTACCAAGATGCTGAACTGGATACACAGACCCAGCTGCAAATGTCTGCAGCTTCCCCATCAGGATACCATAACCTACCATGAATATGTAGGCATCTACCCAAGATACTGCACACAGCTGCAGTCACCTTTGTCCCCCAAGACATTACTGTGAGCAGGAATGTCCACCTGACAGTACATGAGGACAGAAAACATCATAGTGTATAACAATACACATGTCTGAATATCTCTGCTAACAGCAGTACCATGTAGCTGAAGCAGCACAGACACAATCGCCTACAGTACAAACTAACCCCTGCACACTTTGTTCTCATATTGCCAAATAATCAACAGATACCCGGCAGAAACAGTTTGCTACCTGTAGGTGTACAACACAAAGGTCTGCACTGGAGTACAAACTACTGGGAATCAATCCATACATGCAATACAGAAGGCCATACTGGGTATGCTCACACACTTAGAGAAATGAAGGCAATGTCAGACAACAGCATACTGAAAGGTCACATTGGGCATGCTCACACACTTAAACAAATGAAGCCCATGTCTGCAAACAACAGTGGACCAGACATATCTGGCAGTTGCAGATATTAGTGCAGACACTCGTCGGTATGCACCACTCATGCTTTGCACACACAGTGGATAGGAATACAGACATATATCCAAGGACATCTCTATCTCTATAATAAGCCAAAAGTAGATGTACATAGATGTGTGGAAGAGAGTGACTGTGACAAGGAGCCATCCATTATGAGGCCTGTCCCACCCAGCACATAGCCAAATGGCTACAACCACATGAGGTTCAGATGTCACTCACTGTATATACTAGCCACTGGTATCTGTCAGCATTACAGACTGTGGTGCAAGTGCTAGCTGTAAAACATAACTGTACAAGGAAGTAGTCATCTCACAGCTGTATACATGTACCTGTAGAATATATCCCTGTGTGTGCCTGCATGTGGTGTGTCAACCTCTAGATGAATGGGTTATGGCCCATGGACACACACTGCCCTCCCCATAGCCCTACTATGACAAGGCTGCTGAGGTCATCCACTTTGAAATACACCTTTGGGAAAGTTGTAGCCTAGTAATCTCCACTGCACATCCTGTAACTGCATACTGCTGTAGTGTGATAAACTAGTTAGGTAGGAGCTCTAATCCCAGACATGGCAAGTATGTGTGTGTGTGTGTGTGTGTGTGTGTGTGTGTGTGTGTGTGTGTGTGTGTGTGTGTGTGTGTGTGTGTGAGTGTGTGTGTGTGTGTGTGTGCAGAGAGCAATGCTTTTTAGGCTAGTCACACTCCCTACAATTCAAATGCCCTACTTTGCTAAGGCTGCTGAAGTCATCCACCTTGAAATAAACCTTTGAGAATGGTGTAGCCCAGTAATCTCTGTGGTGCATCCTATAATTGCTATAGTGTGATAAACTAGTTAGGTAGGAGTTCTAATCCCAAACATGGCAACTGTGTGTCTATGTGTGTGTGTGTCTGTGCAGAGAGCAATGCTTTTTAGGCTAGTCACACTCCCTACAATTCAAATGCCCTACTTTGGTAAGGCTGCTGATGTCATCCACCTTGAAATACACCTTTGGGAATGGTGTAGCCCAGTAATCTCTGTGGCACATCCTATAATTGCTGTAGTGTGATGAACTAGTTAGGTAGGAGTTCTAATCCCAAACATGGCAACTGTGTATGTGTGTGTGTGTGTGTGTGTGTGTGTGTGTGTGTGTGTGTGTGTCTGTAGAGAGCAATGCATTTTAGGCTAGTCATGCTCAGTACAATTCAAATGCCCTACTTTGACAATCCTGCTGATGTCATTCACTGTGAAATACACCTTTGGGGCTGGGGCACTCCAGCAATCCTCGTGGTGCATCCTATAACAGCATCATGCTGTAGTGTGATATAGAACTCTGGTAGGGGTTCTATTCCCACACATGGCAGTTGTGGATGATTTGTGTGTGTTTCTATGTCTGTGTAGGGAGCAATGCATTTTAGGCTAGTCACACTCAGTACAGTTCAAATGCTCTACTTTGGCAATCATGCTGATGTCATTCACTGTGAAATACACCTTTGGGGAAGGGGCACTCCAGCAATCCCTGAGGTGTGTCCTATAACAGCATCATGCTGTAGTGTGATACAGAACTCTGGTAGGGGTTCTATTCCCACACATGGCAGTTGTGGATGTTTTGTGTGTGTTTCTATGTCTGTGTAGGGAGCAATGCATTTTTAGGCTAGTCACACTCAGTACAATGCAAATGCCCTACTCTGGCAATCCTGCCAATGTCATTCACTGTGGAATACACCTTTGGGGAAGACGTACTCCAGTAATCTCCATGGTGTGTCCTATAACTGTGTAGTGCTGTAGTGTAATATACTAGCTAGGTAGGAATTCTAATCCCAGACATGACAGGTGTGTGTGTGTGTGTGTGTGTGTGTGTGTGTGTGTGTGTGTGTGTGTGTGTGTGTGTGTGTGTGTGTGTGTGTGTGTGTGTGTGTGTGTGTGTGTGTGTGTGTGTGTGTGTGTGTGTGTGTGTGTGTGTGTGTGTGTGTGTGTGTGCGTGTGTGTGTGTTTGTCATTCATATCTGGTGTGGAGGTGGGTCTGAGTGTGTAACAACTAGACTCAATGTGGAGCGGGTTTTGCAAACTTCTTATATGGTGTCCCTAGTATATATCACAATGTCCACCATACAGGGATAACAGATGTGAAATAGCTGAGAGGCTGGAGTGCAAATCCATACCCCTACATTTGATATCAATGCCAGCTGAACAACATTAGCAACCCTTGTATTACCCAGGGAACACTCTCAACCCATGTCTCATACACACACACACACACACACACACACACACACACACACACACACACACACACACACACACACACACACACACTTGCCTAGGCAACAGCCACTATGTTGGTAGTACCTTGGATATTGCCCACTGATAGCAACCATGGTGTGATTGCAGTGGGCTACAGAGGGCATGGCACAATGTCCATCAGTCCAATAGGCACGTACATGCTGACAGTGTACCTAACCCATATTCCCCACTGGACACCTGCAGCACCTGTGTTGCCATCAAATGTGACCCACAAAGGACATACCATGCCTGAAACACAAGCTTTGTATGGACAGATGTCACTGACACTAGGGAACACTGGTATCATGCTATCAATGTAGGTGCAGGGTCAACCTGCTGTCCATTAACAGTTCCCATCACATGAGGCCAGGACTGGCACATCTGATGATAACAACCTGTGTACACATGGCCCAGACACCCCAGGTACAGTTCCACATGTCACTGTACATGCATGTGGGAGGTGTGCACATCTCAGACACCATCCATTTCATGGACTTAGGAACACATACATGGCAAGCAATGCACAGCATTGGCCACATGCAATATTCACCCAGCTGACTGGATGGTGAATACAATACCCACCTGTGTGGGCAAATCCAGATACTACACCCCTGAGCCACAATGCAGACCATTGTCATGTGGCCTGATGCCAAGGTATACCCATCACCTAGCCTTGTATAGCCGTCTCGCACCGTTGACCAATACACACCCGTGAAGCAATGCATGCATGTCAGCACTGGCACTCATGTCTGTGTGTGTATTGTATGATGTGTATGACCACATTCACACTCACTACAACCCCCATTGGCATAATGAAGCATGCTGTCTGATGTAAGACACATCCACATACCCTTTGCCCATATAACCTCTGTATGACCCCTGTGGTGGATGTGATACCTGGACACTACTGTGTTGTGGCAGTTCCACTAGTGATGAGTTGTATTCCTGGCCCTGCCAAGTGTGTCAATGTGTGTGCATCCCTGTGAGAGTGTGGCTGTGTTGACTCTGACACTGTTCATGCGGACAGGCACGTGTACTACACCTACTGCATAGCTATCATATCCCTGTTGCAGATGTCACTCACCATCACATATATGTTCTGAGGGCTCCTCAACGTGTAACCTATGTGGCACATCCAATAACTACATGGACATGTGATAGCATTACATAGTCATCAGGGGTTTGATACCATGTATTGGTAGGTGTGTAACACAAACATGCTTATGTTTTACTGTCCCACCCCTCCCTGTCTTTTCTTTGCCTCTGTCTGCCTCTCTCACTCCCTCTCTGGTGAATGTGGACACTTACACCTGCTTTGCTTAGGCAGCAGCATGTGTATTTTAAGTAATGCTCATGATCAGCTGATGGCCTCTGCATGAATTGTAGCCCTTCTCTAGCTGGTTGCATGTGGAATAACTGTGGTAACATTCCCATAGCCAATTGCATGGAAACACATTCCAATATCTAGGAACATCTTGTTGGTGTTGGGCCTTTCATTCACTGTGAGCAAGAACTCTATCTGTTGTTTGGCAAACAGCATCTCAGATGGATTGGGGATTTACCTCTAACAACATACACTGTGGAAGCAGGGCAACACACAGGAGGGGCATGTGCCTGACCTGACTACAGATTGTAAGTGCTGCTATGCTGCATTTGGAGTAATGTTGGTTTAACAGGGTGTGTGTGGATATGGCTGTCCTACATGTTTTAATACCTGCCATGTCAGTGCTATGTTTATGAGGGAACCCCCATCTGTACGGTCTCTGCAGAATGGGCAATATGTGGTGGTTTTGTTTCATGTGTTACCCACAGAGCACCTAGCTGTAAACTGCAGAAGGTAGCGTGAAGATTGCAGTCTGTAGATGGCGACAGCCATGAGAGTTACTGACTTCATATCCCTCATAGGGCATATGTTGCATCAAACCCTGTTACAACAGTAAATGTATGAGGTTATCACAACAACATGTCAATATTGGCCCTCTGTATGTGCCTCCAGCCACAAACCTCTCACCCTTTGTACATATGTCATGCAGTAAGGGGTGCATATGTGCTGTACACCATAATTAGTGACATCATATCTGATAACAAGCCAGTGAGATATCAGACTGCTACACATGTTATGTATAGTAGTGGTTATATTTGATGACATAACCTGGACATTCTGTGGTTGTGTGTACAGTACTGAGGTCTGTGTACTTATGGTGATTGTCAACAGTGCGTGTATTGTTAATATGTACCTTGGTCTGTGTACAGACTGTGGTAAATTTCATTGTTCTTGGTCCTGTTCTATCTGATGTTACATGCTGCTCCACTGTATGTTACCCTATCGGCTTACATGTTTATAGGGCCATAAACGCACATGTCCCATACCACAGACAGGCATCGAACCACACTGTGTAGTGGCCCAGTATATGTAGGGTTACTGTGTGAGTGGCACATATGAGGTTGGTGTTGAACAGATGGTCCATATACTGTAATATTACGCTAGCTTACCATATGTGGCTGTGGCTGTGTTCACATTGGTTGTGGTTATGCACTGTCACACAGGTGTATGTAACTCTGTGCTGTCACATGCCTGTAGAGCTGGCTATACATGCAGGTACATGCGCACTCCCCATAGGAAATGTAGGCCAGTGGTGAGGCAGTCTGCCTATAGCCTGCACAGTGCTTTGATACATGCCTAGCAGCTTAGTGTACTTATCCAGTGAGATGTAATGTCCAGATACTGGCCAGATGTGCTGCTGCCAGGCCACCATAACAGTCATGTATGTCAGACAGAGCAGTGGGATGCTGTACAGATGTATGTCAATATCTACTGAGTAGTATGTGGCTATGGCACCTCTGTACCAGCGGTTGTTATGTGGCAGGACAGACAGGGCTGTGTGAATTCATAGCCTATGGGGGCAAATGTATACCAGTAGTTACGTGTTATACCCATCTACATGGCTGTTAACATCCACATTGTCAGGCTTGGTCCACATGTCTTCCACTAAGGGGTTCTGTATATACCTCTGGACTGTCCAAAGTGTGTCAGACTGTCCACATATATTGGCCAATATCTCTGCTGTAGTCCACAGGAGCATTACGTGCTAGCAGTGGTACTGTACTATGATGTCCTTAGGATGTCTATCAGTAGCCAATGGCTCTCATGTTAAAAGAGGATGTGACCTCCCACATACACCATGATGTGAAGACAATCCCTATTACAGTAGCAATAGTCTACATATATACCTGCTATACATACCTGACATCCCCTTGCACTATGAGGTTGGGACTATAGGGGCTGAGGTAGGGCTACACTCCATGTTCAGGACATATGATGACGATATATGTATATATAATTATCCAGATATCTTTATAGATACATACACATATACATATCAACATACATAGATGGATATGGATATGTACATAGATATACATATAAACACCCAGATATATACATATACAGAGCATTATATGTCTACACATATACAGATAGAGATACATATGCACATATATGTATGGATATCTACATATATATTGACAGTAGTAGGTATATCAGAATAGATATGTATGCACATATAGTTACTGATATCGACATATATACCAACATAACTAGGCATATTTGTACATATAGGATGTGCATACATATATAGCTATATATACATATATCTATCTATACATATCTATATATACATATATCTATATATACATATATCTATATATACATATATGTATATGGGAGCACTACAGAATCCTGAAAGCCCAAAATCCTGAAGACCAAACTCCTGAGACCAAACTCCTGAAAGTTAAAAATCCTGAAAACTCAAACTCCTGGACACTCAACATCCTGAAAACACACAGGATACCAACACGTATTATATTCCAGCACAAGTACATACAGAAATAAATAACACACAATCCATATTACTTTTCTCCAATTAAAACCAGGGGGGCATGCCCCGCTGCATCCCCCATGTGGTGCCCCCCACACCCCCTGCTACATAAATATATCAACTCTGAGATTGCACTTAGTGTACTAAAGTACAATCTCAGCATTGTTATATTTGAGTAGCCACTATGGGAGCCCCTTGGTGTCATAGCACATCCACATTGACTACCAGCTGTTGGCACTGCTGGACTACATCCACGCGGCCGTCGCCGCACTCCCACCACATGTTCAAGCAAGGACAGTCCCCGGTTGATGAGGGCCATCATCTCAGCAGACCATCTATCCATGAACTCAGTTAATCCATGGATGGCACCAGCCAGTTCACGGCATTGTCATTTGCAGATGTGAGAGCAGCCCTCTGCAGTCTCAGGGCCTGCCTATGTGGTGTCCTGACGGACATCCGGCTATGCCTGCTGAGACCAGGCACAGTAGACATGGTTACCACACTTTCCTGTGCACTGCCACCGAATGCCAGCTGTCCCTCAGCTATGGCCACTGGTGATGGGGTGTGTATAGGCACTGAAACTGTGTGCGAGGTTGGGGTTGCTAAAAGGGGGATGTCAAATGTTGGCACAGTGTCGGCCCCTGACAACCCCACTTGTGCCTCAACAGTACTATCATCATCTTTGGTGTCTGTATGGACACCAACATCAGATTGCATGCAGGATAGACCCTGACCCACCTTGCACCTGTGGGGGAAAACAATAAATGCACTTTAAAACCTGTACAGCATTGCCTAACAGTACACACACACACACACACACACACACACACACACACACACACACACACACACACACACACACACACACACACACACACACACCTCCATAATACCTACCTGTCCATGGCTTTACAGACAGTCCCACGTATATGTCCATGTGGTACCCCATCCTGCATCACACTTGTTAACATGCACACACTGATACCACTCGTTAACATATCAGTCCTCTAAATACCTATACAGGTGGTCACAACACAAGGCCTGTTGCTACTTTATCTGCCTGACCTGTGGGTAGTGGTTTTACATGGCCTCACTGCTGTCATTTGGTATGTACCCTCTGTATGTCCGGGCATCATGAGCATGGCCCCTATATGTGTGGGCTACTATGTTCTATCAATAATATTATGCACTAGTGTGTCATGTGTATGCAATGCTCAGTACATGCCAGATATGATGCTCCTTCAGCCTATTATGTGACAACTGTAATATTTGGATACACTCCCTGGTGTTGACTAGTACTTCCCCAATGCATCTGTAGTGCTGCATTCGTGGTTTGTGGGTGACCTCTCTGCTGAATGCAATATTAAGAGTGTACCTGGTGTCTACCTTCCCTCTGGATGCCTGTTCCATGCTTCAGATCATATTATACTATTAGCTGTCCTGTGATTACACAAATGACAGGTATTCCTAGTGTGTAATGTGGCAGTCCATGTACATGTACTGCATGATCCCAGAGGGAGGTACTGCTGTATGAACACCTCACAATCACACATGTGCATACATGGCCAGCCACACAAACACACACATGCACACAAGCATCCTACATGCATCAACCTCCCTTCACTTCACCAGAGTACCCTACAGACAAACTGACTACCCACCAATACCCACACACACATACAGGTGAGGTTGCACAATGAAAGTACACACAGTCCTCCTATTACCCCTCTGTCAACATGCATAACATATGGTACTCGACAGCATGCAGTGCAGCTATAGTCAATCCATGCTGGCAACAGTATACATGTGTGTGATGCATGTGCTGCGTCACTAGGTGAAGCCCCTTCCCCTGGATACCACTGCCCCATGAACACGGTATTTCTGTGCACCTGTTCTGCACCCTGCTATGTACTGTGCACCATACCTCACAGGTGTACAGCCCATTGCTGAATGTGTACTACTGTGTCAGTTATGTCAGCTTTATGCTCACAGCCCCTATGTTTTCCAGCAATACATACCTGGTATGATATGTGGACAGATGTCATTTGTGAATGCTTAATGTCTGATGCACAGCTCTCAACATCAGTGGAAGAAGAATGACCATTCCAGTACTCTTACACTGACAACCATCAGAGCATACCATGACTATGGGGGGTGTACACACCTTTATTGATTTAACGCACCCATCCTTGATCTGTCATGGGACCACATCACCGCATATCTTAACAGTACATGAGCCCGATATGTGACATATGTCCTGTACTTTCACATGTAGTGTCTACGGATTGTGTTAGGTGTGCGGCTGCTGACCACAATGCATACACACCGCGTGGGCATATGTGTGCACACCCTTATCATGACAGTTTATCGCACCTCTTGTTGTGTGTACTACAGCAGTCACTACTCCTGGCAGGGGTATACCAGTATGGGCCATCTGCATTTGCTAGTGTATGTGCAGTCTGCCCTACACATGTCCCCCTATTCTGCAAGGTCTACTCATGTGCACATCCCATGGTGTTCACAAACTGCTGTCATTATTGCTGTGGGGTTAGGGTTATGGCTGCAACAGGTCCTGAACCTATGTGCAAATAGAGCCATTCCTAGCATCCTTAGGATTCCTTTTGCAGTGCACTGGTGTGTCATGCTGACACCCCCCTCCTTCAGCCTTTTTGCAGATGCATGACAAGTAAGCCCTACACATGTGCATCACTTTGCAGTGCCCCATACACTGAACACCACATGCTATAGTCTATTCCCGGCTGATCATGTGGACTACTGTAATGCCTTATGCTATGGTGTATCTCTGCAGCAGTTGCCATTGTCCTACAGGTATATACATTGGTGTTGCACTGTATATGGGTGTTGTTCTGAACATGTCCCTACTGTAGGCCATGTCTCCCACCATTATGTTACTCCCTGTGGACAGATTCCACAATGACAGGATGTTAGTTATCATGCAGGTGTCTGATATACCCTTCCAATACCCCAACACGGTCACCCCAGTGATGCCATGCATTCCACAACAACAATATGTGTACATGTACAGCATGCATTCAGGGTAGGTGTGCATGGAATATACCATCACCATTACATGCCTGGTGTGTTGGCAAGCATCTACGTAAACCATACTCACCAGCTACAGGCTGCTGCCTTGGTGGTATCCCGGAGGGACCTACATAAGAGGGTGAGAGATGCAATGTCAGTGGTCACACCTGTGGAAGTGCTACAGAGTGGGTGCAGTATTACAATACATCAGTGATACACTTCCATAATGCTACCACATCTGGACATCTGTGTATCAGTACTATGCAGCAACACAATATATCTATGACATGTCAGATATGCGTGCTTTACCTGTACCAATGTGGATGTATATGCAACGGTGGTCTACGGATGTGCCCTGTGTCCTTACCTGCATGCTCCTCAGCCAGTGTGTGGGTGTCACCCACCTCCACAAAGGTGTCCAGTGGTTGATGGCTGACCAGATGGGCAGGGTCCACAAGGTTGGCCAGGAGCTCCTTCACATGTGTCAGGGGGGGATGGATGGTATGGCCCCCCCCTGTGGTGAGGTGATCCCCCCAGACTGCAGCAGCATGCCGACGGGCATTGCGAAGCAGGTCAGTACAATGATGCTGGGCCTGCTCATAACTGCAGTTGTGCAGTCCGACATCATTGACACTGTGGACTAGGTCGTTCCACAGGGTGGTCCGCTCCTGCTGTTCGTGGACAGACCTGCCAAACAGCACTGTGTAATACTGGATCAGGTGTGTGATTAGCACTTCATTCTCAGCTGTCGAATAGGTAGGTAAGCATGCATGTGACATCTTGGCTGAAAAACATGAAGATGGAAACAGGTCTGAGCAACTCATACAGCAAGGTTACCACAGTTTGTAATACACATCTCTGTCACCACCACCCCCCATATCAACTTCAACAAACTGTACACACAACTCATTAGGTATGGCTACAGCTTACCTACCAGTGGGACAGATATTGTATTGTACCACACTTTCTGCTATGTGTTTGTAGCCATGTTCCCTGTGTGGACACTATCATTGCTGGCCTGTTACAGACTATTCACCTGTATGCCATTGTCAGGGCCACTATGGTTCCATAAATGCCTGTGGTATGGCTGCATTGTGATTGCTGCACACCTGACATTCTGTGTTATTGGGGATATCTATGCATGCTGTTGGACATGTTCCGGGAATGTGTAGACTATTACTACCAACATATGTTTTATAACAGTGACACAATAACATGTATATGTACTATTTGCCAGAGGAACCACCTCTCCAAACCCATCTGCCCATGTGACCTGGCCACATCACATGTGTGTCCCAACCTGGGGCCTCCTCATGTACTGGTCCAGCAATACCATGAGGTGGAACCACCCCAGAGGATGTTGTCCCCCCTGGGGGCACACACTGACATGTTCCTGTCCCCTGAGGTCAGGTCCAGGTTCTGTTCCATACCGGGCTCCACAGACACATGTGGGATGTGATGCATCACTCTGAGGCACCCAGTACACATTCACAGGGCCAACATGCACCTCCTGCTCAGCCTCAAGGCCAGGCACCTTGAGGACATGTACTGCTGTTGTGAGTATCAGTGGGTGGGAGGCTTGTTCCCATTGTGCCCATATTGGGGCCCATGGAGTGTACACATCACAGACCACACACACCATCCAGGGTGTTTACCCACCACATGTGTCACATACCACCCCAGTAGACTGCCCTCTATATCTACCAACTCTGACCACCTCCACAACTATACCTGTCATACTTCCCCATATTCCCATTGCATACTTCACAGATGAGGGCAATGTGGTCCCAACAAGGGAGTAACTTGTGACATACCCATCCATGTTGCACATACTGCCAGCTGTAGATATCTGTGTGCATTGCTATGTGTGCTGTTGCCTTGCACATAGCATGCATCACTTTGGTAGTAATATAGGGGACATGTATTTACATACATATATGTTTGTGTTTGTGTTTGTATATATGTAGACATGTGCATATAGGTATATATCTATATATGTGTAGATATGTGTGATGTATATATGTGCTCATATATATGTCTACACATGGGTATCTGTATATTTGTGGACATACATGTAGATATATATATATATATATATATATATATATATATATACATCTTTATATATTATATATGTATATATGTGTACATATGTACACATATGCATACCTATATTTGGGGTACATTCAGACATCAGGTCCACAATCTTACAACACCTTCCTGCACAGCTGCACTGTTCTGCCTTGCTACGACGCAGACAGGTGCCACATATGGACACAGCCTGACATTAGGGGAGGTATATGTAGGACCTGATTGTAGGTAACCCTATTACACACCTATGGCATTCCTGCATACTACATTACAGATTAACCTGAGTATCCTGCAAGGGGTGGGCTGGGGGTCCCATGTGTCCATCATAATGGCATTACTTCCACCACCAGCTATTGGCCACGTTCCCATTACACAACATGCACTATGATGATTTACATCTTGTCAGTCAGTGCTGATCTGCACAGTTGACGGCTATGGCCCACTACCCACAGGGACAGATACTATTGTCCATAGCGGTTGTTCAGTTGAACATCATTACAACAACACTTGATGGCACATATAAATCATTCCACATCATCTATCCCATTATTATGGACCAGGTACTACATTCAGTTACATGCATATATACTTCACATACCTGTTGTGGGAATGATGTCTGTTCTGGATAGTTTGCTGAATGTTCTTATAGTTCTTTTCCTTTGGCTTTTGCTTTGCCACAGCCTTAGGCTTGTTTTTTTTTTTCTTTTTTATCTCTCTCTAGGTCTCTCTCCAGTAAATGGATTGAGCTGCTTTGAATAGAGTGCAGCATGGTTTTGTAGGTGATGCACATGATTAGGTGATAGCCTCTGCACCAATCAGTGTCCTCCACTTGCTAACTGCATGCCGCTTGCTGTGTAGTACTTCCAATTACCACTGTCATGGCAACCACCTACTATAAATCCCTACATCATGTGGGCGTGGTCCCTTTACCTTTCCTGTGTGATGGACATCCTTCCTGTGTGTGGGCATCAGTGTTACAGACAGCAGGTAGCAACAACTTCTACAGGAGAACCTGCAAACTCAGGCTAGCTACATATTTGTAGGGGGTTCCAGAACTACAGACAGAGTGTGAGCAGAGTTGATGTATGCATTGTATAGTACTGGTGTTACAGGGTTTGTGTGTACATACTAGTTCACCTTGGAACGCAGTCTGTTTGCATAGCTCTCAACTGTGGGCCTATCCTCTTGATGGCCAGAGGTGTGCCTATTATGTTTTGTCTGTCCACCACACAGGTCTTGTTTCAGATATTTCACTGGCAGTGTGTGTGTTGAGTGCTATCAGTACATGGCTACATCCATTTCTGTTTCTAACTTCAAATGCCTGACTAAGGGTATATTGCAGACTATCCTGTAACACTAGCAACTTGTTTAGTGTATGACAACAGTTTTCCACTGTGTTCCAGTCTCTGTCCTCTACCTACATACCAGGCTTTGCACATATGACATGCTGTCAGTGGTTGTTCTGTAGTGGGCTGTGAGTATGTCATGCTGCCATTCCTGCCATCAGTTCACTGTTGTTGTGTCCCCCACACATACGGTGGGGTTGGGGCCGTATATGTGTGGGCTTCCCCTATGCAATACATGTGTGCCCTTATGCACTCCAGTGGCCAGTGTATGTAACAGTGGTATATGGCCCTGTATTATTGAGTCCGGGGGGATGCACCATAACTAACCTAGGCTGTTACAACATGTGGGGGTATCAGAGGTGAGCTGCCTTAAGGTATCTGGATGTACATTACCATACAATCCACCTTGGGTAAATGCAGGCCTACTGCCACCTGCCATACAGACTGTTCTGTTTGCAGTGTGCTTGTGATGGTGCCAGTTATGCCTTGTTATGTAACAGTTACATCCCATTGTGTCAACTGAGGTCTTTACCCCCTAGGGATTGTCTACAGAGTGTAGATAGAGGCTGCTGAACTATACATCTGCATTACTTACTGTTGATTGTTTGATATCCTGTGGCCCAGTCTGTCTTTACTATTGTACTACTTGATGGCCTTGGCCTGGACAGCAACATTTGTATACCTTTCCAGACTACTGTATTAGTATAACTGTTTCACAGCTGCATTACTCAGTTTATATGGATGACCATTTCTAAACAGCTATAGGACATGGCGTATACAACTGTAATAGTACACAAATAAAGCTTTCCCATTTATGCAAACCTGTGTGTGGTGTTATATCCTTTGACCTCTCTGTGGGTATATGTTGCACGCAATGATTGTCAGTTGTATGGGTGGCTCATACAGTCTCCAGTTGGTAAGGTGGTAACTGTAGGAATAGTGGCTGTTCCATATTGTGTGCACCTCCTACATATGTATCTTACTATACATATCTCTGCTTGTGTATGTGTAGTTACATATATATCTACATATATATGTATATGTATATATATGTATATATATATATATATATATATATATATATATATATATATATATATATATATATATATATATATATATATATATATATATATATATATATATATATCTGTATCTGCATATATGTGTCTGTGTATATGTATCCTAGGGATGTTAATTGCTTCCACATTGTACATTCCCTATGGGAGCCAGACTGTACTGCATGATATGTTACTGATACCAGCCTGACATCATACAGGTGGGATGGAGTACTGTTAACATCTTGTGCCCATGTCGTGTCAGGTCCTTGTATCGGGGCTGCAACAGTTGGTAGTGTATTGCAAGGCAGATGTGTTTGACTGTGGGGGGAATACCTAATCGTAGAAGACGTATGTTGTTTGGGGCCTCTCAACCCCAGTAACGGCGCATGTGGACATATATGTTTATGTTATGTTCCTACTGTTATCTAAAGATGTATGTCCATATATACCTATATATACATATATATCTGCTTACATATATATAACATGCTGTCTATATATATATATATATATATATATGGATGTATGGATGTGTATGTATATATGTTTATATATACATATATATATATATATATATATATATATATATATATATATATATATATACACACACACATATATATATATATATATATATATATATATATTTCAATATTATATCTATATCTACATGTATAGATATGTTTTATCTATTTAGATATTAATATATATACACACACACAATACATCTACATGTTGGAATACATTCCCTGTACTGCTGAATGACTGGGCTGGATGATATGTTTGTGAAAACATCAGGCTTATGAATATCTGACATGACTTAGTGATAAATCACTTTGGCTATGGTGTGCAGGGTCCTGGGTTTGAGCCTTGCAGAGGCAGTTTATTTTGTTGCTAGGCAGAACAAGGGACATTGGATACAGAGTGATTAAGACACTTTTGAGCAGTTGTAAGCAGGTTTACATGGGTTTGCGCGGATGTAAGCACTGCTACCTTTTCTTACAGTTTCTTATACTCAGTTAGCTTCTTAATTGCTTAACCTGTGCAGGCATTGCTTACCCCCATGCAAACAAGCTTAAACCCGCTTACTGCTGCTTAAAAGTGCTTACTCCTGCTTACTCCCACGCTAATTTCTTTAAAAGAAAAGAAAAAAAGGTTCATAGGAAAGTGGTGAAAAAGAGGCACAAAGAGGGAAATACAGTAGGAAACATAGCTAGGGATGTGCAGGAAGGGTGTAGGGAAGGTCTATAGCTGGCCATTTCTTCTACAGCAACAGCTGTGCATATACACTGAATTTGGAGGTAGATTTGGACACTCAAACCCCTGAGAGAGGGGTGAGAACAACAATAATATGTTGTGATGCCAATTATACCTGATTACATGTGTCCAGTGGACATGTGTGCGAAATGGACAGCTATGTATGGGGCATGATTTTTTTTTTTTGGGATCAGATTGCCATTTTTTATTTAAGGTGAGAGTGGGATGTTGAGGAGGAGTGGTACATATATTTGGGGAGGTAGGTTGAGTAGGTTAACAGACAAGACAAGCAAGACACATACAGGGGCAGTATATGACACATGGAGGGTAAACACCTTGATGGGGAGGGGTGTTGGGAAATCGGAAGCCCATGAGCCACCAAGTAGAAACAGTGGGACTGAGGCCCCACCCATGGGCAGTCTTCACTGCACCTTCAAAGCCCCGATGGTGGCTGTGCTGGGGGCTGAGTCGCAGAGCCAGACTGATGCTCTAGTCATGACATGTGGCCCTCGAGCTGGCGTAGAAGATCACCATGCTGCTGGTTGAACTCTCTACGCACCACGACCCGGACCTGGTGATAGGTGACAGGTACCTGTCTGTGCCCACTCCCAGGGGGGGGCGAGTCCCATCTCCTGAGGTGGTTCCACCCAATGGTGGTGCAGGACCAACGGATGAGGAGGTCCAGGTTTGGGTCCCAGACATGCTGGTGCCCGGTGCCACGGCCAGCTGAGGTGGGACAGGTGAGTTCGCTGGGTCTGGCCTTCCCAAACATGCTATAGTGTTTAGATTTTATCATCATATGTGGGTTAGTAATAGCACATTCCAGGGTTAGGTATAACAGCATGCATAGATATTCCCATTAACACAGACACCAGATATGGAACAGTTGCACAGCAAACAGAACACATGCATATATGGGACCACAGTGGTAATAACAACAGCATGCAGGTACATTGATGGCACCATGCCACCAATGTTGGAATAATTCAATATAGCACATGCATGGAAACAAATATAAATATTTAATAACCAATATGGCATAATCAGAACATTGGAGACATTACATACCGGTTGGGGTGGGTATGTAGTTTATTGTTGGAGATATTGTGGGGGGAGAGAAAGATGTCAATTAACAACTAGTATATTCCTGTAGTCCACATTACTTTCCTAGTCAGTGCTGTTATCTGTACCTTACAAGTATTACTACACTACCCTATAGCCTAAGTTTGGACAGTGATATGGCTATTGTCATCGTTATACATGAACTGGTTTTACCTGTAGTATACACCTCTTACCTGGTATACCTGTGGAGGAAATGTTTGTTAACATTAACTGCATCTACACATACTTCCAGATTCCAGGTTAATGCTGTATGCATAGCTATCCAACTCTTTCTGCACAGACTCTGGCCATGTCTTGACCACATGCAGGTGTACCGGGACATATCTAGACTATTGCCCTCTTCAACCTTTATTGACTTGACACACACATATACATGCTTTTCTACACAGTTATATTATGTAGCACAGTGTGGGTGACGGTGATCAGTGATACTTTATTATTCAGTGAAACTGCAACATTCACTAATCCCTAAAATACCAGGGTAAACAGTACCAGTACAGGGTATAAAGGATTTTATTTCTCAGCAGGGTTGGGAGGGTGGCCTAATGGTTAAGGTGTTTGCCTTACAAACACAAGGTGCAGGGTTTGAGTTTCACAAGGGATAATTGGCTAAGCTTAAAATGGCTCACAAGGGCAGCTAGCTTAGTACTAATCTATGAACCTATGAGCAAAGTGTTCGTATCCGACATACCTGTGTGGGCAATTATTGTTAGCACTACCTGATTGGTGCCACACAAAGTTCCAGATTACACATTAGTATTATGCACATACAGCTCACACTGTTACTATACACACTCTGGGCACAGCTTGACAACATGGGGGTGTAGATAGGACATACTTGGCTTATTACTCTCCTTACAGTTTCAGGAGTTGCTACAGTGACAGGTTTGTTCTTATAGATGTTTGACAATCACTTGTATTCCCTGATTGTTGGCTAAACATCTGGGATCATCCCACAGACTTCTCAGGGGGACAGGCAGCAGATATGGGCCCATATACTGGACATTCTGGTCTTATCTGTACAGTTGTGGGGTATGATTCTGTATGCAGCCTACTTCCACTCCCAGGATTCAGACCATGGCTGTCTGCTACAACTTAAAGACTGTCCATCAGAGTTGTGTGTGCTATATAGATATTGCTGTATATCGCCTATCTGCTTTCTGTCTTATAATTCTCCTGTGCTTTGGCATTCTGACCTTGATTTACAACACTCTTATATATATTTTATACACAGTTTTATTTTGTAGGACACTGTGGGCAACAGTGATGGCTAATACCTCATTATGCAGACAACTGCATCAGTCACAATGCCATACAATACCAATGTAAACAGTACCAGTACAGGGTAACATTCTTGTATTTCTGGGCACAGTGTTGGCATCCAACAGACCTGTGGGAGACATGTTTGTTAGCACTACCTGAATGTTGCCACACACAGTACCAGATTACACATTACTATTATGCACATACATCTCAGTCTGTTACTGTACATACTCTGGCCACAGCTTGACAACATGGGGGTGTAAATGGGACATACGTGGCTTCTTACTCTCATAAGGTTTGGGGGAGTTGCTTGTGTGCCAGCTTTGTTCTCATAGATGTGTATCAATCAGTTGTATTTCCTGTTTGCTGCCTATACATCTGGAGTCATCCCACTGATTTCACAGGGGGACAGGTTGACAGGCAGCAGATATGGGCCACTTTACTGGACATTCTGGACATATCTGTACAGTTGTGGGGTATGATTCTGTATGCAGACTACTCCCACTGCCAGAATTCGAACCATGGCTGTGTGTGCTAAAATACAACAGTTCACATCTCAGTTGCATGTGCTGTTCGGGTTTTGTTGTCTACCTTTTCCCTGTTTTCTGTCTCTGTGTCTCTCAGTTGTACTACATGGCTTCTGGGGATTACACCAGTCATATATAGGCATTCCAACACATTCTGTTTATGGTGCACAGTGTGAGTAACAGTCTTAATACAACAGTACTATTACGTGATTGCAAATCTACATTACTGTATGATACCAGAGTATACACATGCAGTCCAACAGTTAGAACTTTATTGTCAGGCTATTATGCTTTATTTACATACAAATTATATGAGACTCTTCCTGCCATATTCTCTGGAGTATGCAGTACTTGCCTTGAACAATACGGGTTTTATACAGGCAATTCATTTGCTAATAGGTTTACTTTTATTTTCTATGACAGTAAATGCATGAGTATTACTGACCTGCCTCACATCACAACCTCGCCAGTCAACTGACGTGGACCTCCTGGTTCGTGGCCTGCTCCACTGTAGCTGTGGGGGACATAAGAGGAATATTTAGCCATACCTATCCATGATATACATGAGCTGGCAATTATTACACACATAGTGGGATGATACACACAGCTGGGACATCACCTGCCACTCTAGCCTCTTGGACCCACTGCTCCAAGAGGTCCCCCTTATGCCACTTCAGGTCAGTGTAGTCATGCCTGACCTGCTCACCAGTTCGGGGTATGACAGTGGCACTGGTGAGGTAACGGGCAAGACAGTCCCAGGCCTCCACCTTATATTGGGAGCCCTGGTACTGGCCCTGCAGCAGTCTCTGATCATGGTCTTTGACAAGGAGTCCTGCCATGACTCTGGACTCCTGGATGCACCAGTGCTGCACCCAAAACTGCACACCTTCTCCCCTTCCTGACATGGTGCCTGCAAGGGGAAGCTACAACCAGTTATGAGATGTATTCCCATCTGTTGGGTTTATGTAGGGCTGATTTCCTGCACTTTTCTGTGACTGGACAGTTTTGAAAAGGCTACGTTATGGGCAAACCTGGGCATTGTTTAAAGGGATATACCTCTGGCACACTGAGTTAGCTGGTCTATACATTGCTTATACCTCCTAAGCTGGCCTGTACAATGCTTAGCATTGCTTACATTAGACTTTGCATTTTCCTTTCTTTTTGGCATTGGGTTCTTATTCAATACATCTTATATGTATGCCTGGTATCCATGATTCATGTGTACGTACACTGTATGGGGTCCTTGTGTTTTATTGGAGACTTCAACACTCTATTACAATTATACTTCACTTCTGGGCTTACTGCTGTACTCCAGTTCACATATTTATGTAATGTAGTTTGTTATGGAAAATATGACTGTATATTGATTCCTTTTACAGGTTCAGTTTGATTTTACTATAGTGAGGACTTGTTTGGTGATACCTCATTCTTCTGTACTGTTGTGATGGCTTGGTGGTTTACTACTGTGACTATAGTGTATGGGGTCCTGGGTTCAAGACCTGCAAGCTTGCTTATTTTGTTGCTGGGCAGAACAAGGGCAATTGGATACAGGGTGATTAAGGCACTTTTGAGCAGTTGTAAGTGGGTTTGTGTGGGTTTGCACAAGGGTAAGCACTGCTAACCTCTGGTTAAATATGCTTACAGCAAGTTAGCTTCAGTATTTCTTAACCTGTGTGCACATGGCTTACTAGTGCTTACATATGCTTACTACTGCTTATTGGTGCTTGCACTTGCTTACTGGTGCTTACTCCCGCTTACAATTGCACTGATTTAGATAGTTATATGTAATGGTTCTTGGAAAGGTGGGGGAATTGGAAGCTGTATGGTGTTGTCATTCATTACACATTTTACCTTCCGTTTGTATCCATGATTCCTGTGTACATATACTGTATGGGGCACATGTGCTTATCTGAGGACTTTGCAACATTATGACACTGACACCTCACATGTGCATTTAATGCAGCACTCCAGTTCACATTTAAATGTTATTTAGTAGGTTGTTCATATACTGATTTCACATGGAAAATGGAATGTGCCGCAGTAGGACTCAAACTGGAAATGCCTGCTCATAAGGCAAAAGCTCTGCCCAATACACTATTGCTATACTGCTTCATTTGCATATCTCTTCCTTTTTATCCTCTTCAGCCATTTAAGCCACATTAACAGTAGCTAAGCGATGGGCACACATGCGCACCTATGGTTAGCTTTAATCGGATTTTTAATAAAAAAAAGGGTTTCTTCATTTTATTTGTATTTACTTGCTGTTGTACATGAGGGGAAATGGTGGGGATATGCGGACACCTATGAGTGGTCTCGCTCATGTCTTAGGCCTTTCTGCTGTTGTGCATTGCGGGGGCATGTATATTCTGAGACCTCTGCTCTCAGACACACCCCTTGCACTCTTACATGCTCCGTGTAAGATTAAGAGCTCAAGCAGCACGCCTCATTAATATGCATGGCACACTGCCATCCTACTCCTAAACGTATGCTTCCATGCAAGACTTAGCTAGTCCTGCATGGAAGATTAGTAAATCCGAGGGATTCACCCTTATTGATGAAGTCTTTCAAAACTTATTACTTAATATAAATAGATGGTAATAATACTTATACCTAATGTTTATAATGCAATGTATTTTACTGGATATATCAGAAGTTATATTTCATTGCTTACCAGCATTTAAGTAATCACTTTGTTTGTTACTAACTTACTTAAAGCATCAAGTTTGTTTTATGTAAACATTGATGAAAATTAGTGCATTTTAATTATCAGTGTATCCCTCCCCCCCATTTACTACACATAAGGAATTTCATATCTATCATTTCGTATTATAAAATGAGTGAAATTGTAGGTTAAAAACAACACATTCACTTAGTGTGATTAATGATTACATTCCCTTTCCATATTCATAAATTAAAAACAAGAAATCAGGTAATCCACAAGTAGTAACGATAGTCCCAAGATAATGTCCTGAACGTAAGTTTATTTTCACAAAAGCAAACGTTTTCGCTACTATTAAGACAGCAACTTCTTCAGAGAAACTGACAAAAAAGAAGCACCAAATATTTAAACTTGCAGTGGCGCTAATACGTATGCTCTTACATAAAACCATCCATTAAGTGACATTTAGCATGTATAAAATTTAAGTATTGTTTAAAAATAAACCGTAATAAAAATATTTTTTTATAAAGCAGTTTAAGCTGACATTCCCTGTCTAAGTTAGTAATACATAAAAAAGCACAAAATACATTTTTTCTCACAAGCACAAAACATTAGTTTCAACCAGTGCAAAAAAAACAGTTACTAATATGCTGGTTAAAAACATATATATCTCTCTAGCATTTAATATTCCATGTCTTCTGTTGTTATTTAAAACGGTAACCCACCTCTAAAAGTAGTGTTTAAAAGAAGTCAGGTGAAATCATGAAAACTACACATGTAGAAAAATACTAACTACTATGTGCCAAAGGTACATACTCACTAAGTCAAATTGTACACTATGTAAGTAGAAATTGTATGCATATAGGAGGACAAATCTAACTGCTACATACATGCGTCTATAAAAATTACAATTCACATAAAAAATATACGTGAAAAATACTTTTTTTTCTTTTTTTCTTCTCTGTATTTATAGTCACACGTTAAAATTACAGTAAAAGATTCACATATATTACCTCAAGGTACTTTTCAGTTTCAGTATACTAGTTATGTTACAGTTTTCATTTAAACCTGGTACGCTAAAAGCATCTAAAGTCAGTTGCCACTCTAATTCGCGTACTTCCAATAATAAAGGGAACGGACCACCTCTAATGTCAAAAGGAACATGATCTATGGCTAAAAAATGGAAACTGTGACCCGGGTTTATACTAATGTGTTTTGCTAAAGCGTTATCGCTTTTGTTTTTCCTTATGGTATAAATATGCTCATACAGTCGTTCACGTAGCTTTCGATCAGTTTTTCCTATGTAGAAGGCTAGACAACAGCCACAGATAGCCAAATACACAATAGATCTAGACTCACAGTTAAGTTTGTGGTTTATATAATATTTTTTGTCCCTAATAGTAAAAGAATTTGCAGGTTTCAAGTAGCTACACCATTTACATGTACCACAAGTGAATGTCCCCTTACATCTTGTAAATGTAAAAACGTCCTTTCTCCTTTCTAGTAACGTTTTAAGGTTATTACCTTTCTTGTATACAATAATAGGACTAGGACCTAATTTTTCTAACAGTTGTTGATTACTCTTAATAAGGCACCAGTTCTTGAATACAATTGACCTAACCTGCTCAAAATCTGTGTTAAAAGTAGTAGTAAAACTAATATTGTAACGTCCAACCAGTTCAATACACGAGTGACCCTGATCTTTTAAAGTGTTCAAAGCCGAGTTGTTAACTGTAGTATTAATGCTATCCTCATAGGTAAATAGTACTTCTTTACCTAATAATGGAGAGTATGTTCTATTTTTACGTTTTGACTCAACTTCTTGAAATATTTCATCAACAAGTGTTGAAGGGTAGCATCAGTTGATGAACATATTCTTCAGTAAATGACATTCTGCATAAAATGCTGTATCCAAAGTGCACATCCTTGCAGCTCTAATAAATTGGCCTTTAACTATAGACCGTTTTTGTTTGAATGGATGAGTGCTTGTGTAATGCAGAAACGAGTTACAATAAGTAATTTTCCTGAATATTGTCGAAAAGTACAAGCCATTTCTAGTATCCTTACTTAGTTTTACATCTAAGTAATCTATTTCTTCAGTATTGAAGTGATAGGTAAATTTAAAAAATGGAGTAGTAGAATTCAAGAAGTCAATTAGAGAAATAGCTTCATCTTCATTACCTTTAAATAAAATAAAGATGTCGTCAAGAAATCTCGTGTAATACTTGATTCGTGGCATAATATCAAGGTTGTTAAAAATGTAATACTTCTCCCAGTATGTAACAAACAAGTTTGCCACACTAGCGCCGCATGGTGAGCCCATTGCTATTCCTTGTTTTTGTAAGTAATACTCTTTATTAAAGATAAAAAAGTTAGATGTTAGGATGATGTCTAACAATTCAGAAACAAGATCTATTTCTCTTTGAGTAGCATTTAAATCTTGCATAATCAATGCTATCCATTCAATAGCCTCATTGTGTGGTATGGAAGTATACAAATCTACCACATCTACTGTTAAAAAGTTAAAAGTGGCATCAAAGTTGAGGCTGTTAATGTTACTGAGAAAAGACCAAGAGTCCTTACAAACTTGTGGAATTAGCTTTAAATATTTAGAAAGAATATTATCAACCAGTTTTGCACATGGATATGTCATAGAGCCACGGCCATCAATTAGGGGTTTCATAGGTGGATTGTTCTGATCTTTATGTATCTTTGGTATACCAAAGATTATAGGAGTTTTTGGAAAAGAAATATCAATGTAATTATAAGTGTCAAGATCTATCTTAGCTCCTATAAAAAGATCTCTAAAATAACCTCTAATTCTAGAATGAGTGACATTCATTTCGTTAAGTGAAGACAAGGCATAGGCTGGGCTATCTAGTACTAACCTCATTTTCATGTTATAGTCAGTAATATCCAGAATTACTAGCCCGCCACCTTTATCTGGTTTAATCACTCTCACTGGGGAACAACACAGATTGTTGAGAGATGTTAGCTGGTCCTTAGAAATATTGGGTTTGGACTGTTTTTTACAGTAGCCAAATGATTGGTTAAAGTGTCTAATATCCAACTCACAAATATTTTCAAATAACAATAAAACAGGATGTAATGGAGGATTAAAAATGCTTGAAGGTTTCAGAGTTTCAGATATTGTGAAACCTGCATTATTGAATAAAAAATTCAAGTTAAGTTTTCTCACATAGCATTTCAAATCTATTAATGTTTTTGCTAAGTTAAAACTTTTACTTGGGACAAAGGTGTTCCCATAAGACAATAGTTCTATCAATGAAGGTTCAAGTTCTATTGTAGAAAAGTTATAAATTTTAAAGTCTCCTTTAAAATGGGTTAGTACTTTCATTTTGGGACCTTCGTTTGGGACATTTTTAGTTATTTTCGATGATTGTTCCAATTTTTGTTCTTGTTCTTCTGATAACGGGTATTTCGGGCTCCTAAAAAAATTTTTCTTGTTGGAAGACGTACGTGAATTAGTGTCCTCACAGTTCCCTTGTTGATGTTTCTGAGGGTTGTTATTGGCTCAAATTCTATTACTACGTCTCAGTTCTTCAGTAGGCAGTTCTTGTGAAGCATCTTCCATTGTATCATTGTTTGTTACATTGGAAGTGGAAGGATGGGCAACTATATTGTCATTATTGTGAGAACTTGCTAATAGTTTACCTTCACCAGAACTAGCCTGTAGTTTAGGATAAGCATTGCCAAACGTATAAGCTGTTCTGTCTCGTTCAAGTTTCTTGATTTTATTTAGTTTTCATTTTTCTACAAGTATGTCAATGCTAGAGAAAATGCGACCGTAGTCGTATTTGTACCTAATAAAGTCCAAGTCATTTTTAATTGAATTGTCCAAGTTGTTAACTTAAGTAGTAATCAAGTCGATGTGTAAAGAGTAATGTTTTACCATCAGTTCAAGTAGTTGTGCCCCTTACTGTTCAAAGAGCGCAATTAAGTCTTTGTAAAATGCGGAATCAGGAAGCAAACCAGTAGGAAGAAAGGTGCACCGAAGACCCTTAGGTACAACCTTTTCTTTCAAACATTGCTTGAAGTAAGCCACCTCAAGCTGTAGTTTTTTTAATTTCAAGAGTTTGCTATCAAGTGTTTTCAGCTATAACGTGTGTACTCACCGTTGATGACTCTATACCCGCAGCTGGTTGTTCCTGATTAGATGGAAAAACAAAGCTAAACTTTTCTGTATTCTTGATCCAGTCCTGGATCAAGGGAACGCCAATAAGTGCTGAGTCTGAGTCCTGTATGTCTAAACTGTAGATCTGATTTACAGTTTGTGCATAAGTCCGTTGGCCCTGTGGTATAAGTGGAGAACCAGTTGTAGAATTACCCCTAGTGGGATTATTAATGGTAAGAAGTGCGTTGGATAGATAGCATTGATTATGCAAGATTTAAATGCTACTCAAAGAGAAATAGATCTTGTTTCTGAATTGTTAGACATCATGCTAACGTCTAACTTTTTTATCTTTAATAAAGAGTATTACTTACAAAAACAAGGAATAGCAATGGGCTCACCATGCGGCGCTAGTGTGGCAAACTTATTTGTTGCATACTGGGAGAAGTATTACATTTTTAACAACCTTGATATTATGCCATGAATCAAGTATTACACGAGATTTCTTGATGACATCTTTATTTTATTTAAAGGTAATGAAGATGAAGCTATTTCTCTAATTGACTTCTTGAATTCTACTACTCAATTTTTTAAATTTACCTATCACTTTAATACTGAAGAAATAGATTACTTAGATGTAAAACTAAGTAAGGATACTAGAAATGGCTTGTACTTTTCGACAATATTCAGGAAAATTACTTATTGTAACTCGTTTCTGCATTGCACAAGCACTCATCCATTCAAACAAAAATGGTCTACAGTTAAAGGCCAATTTATTAGAGCTGCAAGGATGTGCACTTTGGATACAGCATTTTATGCAGAATGTCATTTACTGAAGGATATGTTCATCAACCGATGCTACCCTTCAACACTTGTTGATGAAATATTTCAAGAAGTTGAGTCAAAACGTAAAAACAGAACATACTCTCCATTATTAGGTAAAGAAGTACTATTTACCTATGAGGATAGCATTAATACTACAGTTAACAACTCGGCTTTGAACACTTTAAAAGATCAGGGTCACTCGTGTATTGAACTGGTTGGACGTTACAATATTAGTTTTACTACTACTTTTAACACAGATTCTGAGCAGATTAGGTCAATTGTATTCAAGAACTGGTGCCTTATTAAGAGTAATCAACAACTGTTAGAAAAATTAGGTCCTAGTCCTATTATTGTATACAAGAAAGGTAATAACCTTAAAACATTACTAGAAAGGAGAAAGGACAGTTTTACATTTACAAGATGTAAGGGGACATTCACTTGTGGTACATGTAAATGGTGTAGCTACTTGAAACCTGCAAACTCTTTTACTATTAGGGACAAAAAATATTATATAAACCACAAACTTAACTGTGAGTCTAGATCTATTGTGTATTTGGCTATCTGTGACTGTTGTCCAGCCTGCTACGTAGGAAAAACTGATCGAAAGCTACGTGAAAGACTGTATGAGCATATTTATGCCATAAGGAAAAACAAAAGCTATAATGCTTTAGCAAAACACATTAGTATAAACCCGGGTCACAGTTTCCATTTTTTAGCCATAGATCATGTTCCTTTCGACATTAGAGGTGGTCCGTTCCCTTTATTATTGGAAGTACGTGAATTAGAGTGAAAACTGACTTTAGATGCTTTTAGCGTACCAGGTTTAAATGAAAACTGTAACATAACTAGTATACTGAAACTGAAAAGTACCTTGAGGTAATATATGTGAATCTTTTACTGTAATTTTAACGTGTGACTATAAATACAGAGAAGAAAAAAAGAAAAAAAAGAAGTATTTTTCACATGTATTTTCTATGTGAATTGTAATTTTTATAGACGCATGTATGTAGCAGTTAGATTTGTCCTCCTATATGCATACAATTTCTACTTAGTGAGTATGTACCTTTGGCACATAGTAGTTAGTATTTTTCTACATGTGTAGTTTTCATGATTTCACCTGACTTCTTTTAAACACTACTTTTAGAGGTGGGTTACCGTTTTAAATAACAACAGAAGACATGGAATATTAAATGCTAGATAGATATATATATTTTTAACCAGCGTATTAGTAACTGTATTTTTGCACTGGTTGAAACTAATGTTTTGTGCTTGTGAGAAAAAATTTATTTTCTGCTTTTTTATGTATTACTAACCTTAGACAGGGAATGTCAGCTTAAACTGCTTTATAAAAAAATATTTTTATTACGGTTTATTTTTAAGCAATTCTTAAATTTTATACATGCTAAATGTGACTTAATGGATGGTTTTATGTAAACTAATGTGACGTAGAGCATACGTATTAGCGCCACTGCAAGTTTAAATATTTGGCGCTTCTTTTTTGTCAGTTTCTCTGAAGAAGTTGCTGTCTTAACAGTAGCGAAAACGTTTGCTTTTGTGAAAATAAACTTACGTTCAGGACATTATCTTGGGACTATCGTTACTACTTGTGGATTACCTGATTTCTTGTTTTTGGTTTTTGGCTTTTGGTATTGTTCTACTGGTCTGTTTAGTACATATTCATAAATTGCCATTTTATGACATATACTGAAAGTTTTTAGATTTAAATGGCAGCATTCTATTTTGTATAATCAGCAAAAGTTAACTTGAGTGATTATTGTCAATTTAATACTATTTGTTCAGAATGTGATTGTTACATTTTGTGACATTCCTAGTTCAGGCTTCTATTGTTTCCCTTGAACAACTTTGTCAGCTTGATGTCATGTATAAAACATTAGTTACATTGGTAACAGCTTAAGTATTATGTATGGTCAAGATGTGTTACAAAACCACAATCCAAGTTAAAGCAATTATATGACTTGTTATTCACATTTACCTATATGAACAAATCACCATGCTTCCCCTTGATTTTCAGTATAGTGTATGTCATTTATGACAAGTTAAAACAGTAGTGTTATTATACTTAAGCCCATGTTATTAAACTGTCTATTGTCAATTTAATACTATTTGTTCAGAATATGATTGTTACATTCAGTGACATTTCAAGTTCAGGCTTCTACTGTTTCTCTTGAATAACTTTGTCAGTTTGATGTCATGTATAAAACAGTTACCTTGGTAACCGTTTAAATATTATATATGGTCAAGATGGATTACAAAAACTACAATTCAAGTTAAAGCAATTACATGACTTGTTATGCATATTTACTTATATAAGAAAATCATCATGCTTCCCCTTGATGTTCAATATAGTATATGTCATTTATGACAAGTTAAGACAGTAGTGTTATTATACACAAGCCCATGTTATTAAATCCTGTCTTTAATAGCCACATTCAGCAGACTGCTTCATCTTATATGACAATTATATATTTTATGTCTAGATTTACTAAAATCATACATTACATAACTAGTGTGTGTGTGTGCTTTCATCAAGAATCAACTTAATGAGCTAAACAAAGTGTTGGGAGACCATCAATATGTGTACATGTGGTTTAAAACAGCCCTTTTATTATATATATTTTTTAAAACCAAAAACGTCATTGCCAAGAATCATCTCCGAGGCTCCTCTGAGCTGTAAAGCATTACTGTCACTCTGTCTCCATTACCATAGCGACCTGGGAGTGCCTGTTTCTGTTAATGTGTCTGTGTACTGCATACCAGAGGCTTGCGATGCACCTGAAGTAAAGCTTCACTTCTCTGTAACTTCAAGCCTAAATTCCCTCCCTGTCAGCAAGGCAGCAGCCAGGAAAAGACCAGAGAGCAAACAGATAAAAAAAACTCCCAACAAGCCACCACAAGAGACACACTCCTCCAGCCCTCTCACCTCTCACTCAGCAGATGCACAAACAAAACATCCTCTGCCAAAGTATCCCAAACCACAGCTCTATCCACCCCCCCTCCTCTGCACCTAGACTAAAATACCAAATGTCTCTTTCTAATACACAAGCATCAGCAAACAACAACCAGAGGCTGCAACCTACACTCTCCTGGAGATGAAAACGGCAACACACAACAGCCGCCAAACACAACTGCATCCACATACACCACATCAGGCTTAATCAAACAGCACTCAAAGCTATACCTGCCATAACTGATATTAACTATGTTTAGACAGAATAATAATGACATTTGCACTAGCTGCCAGACATGGTTGCATCCACACACACCATATCAGGATTGATCGAACAGCACTTGAAGCTATGATACCTGCCATAATTGATATTAACTGTGTTTAGACAGAATAATAATGGCATTTATACTAGCTACCAGACACAGCTGCATCCACACACATCATATCAGGATTGATCAAACAGCACTCATAGCTGTGATACCTGCCATTATTGATATTAACTATATTTAGACAGAATAATGATGACATTTGTACTAAGAGCTTGTTACTATTATTCAACCAGGATATACATGACATTTCTAAATCATATGTTAACTGAAGAAGGCATTAGTTTCCATGACAGTGTTTTTTTTTCAAAACACTCTACTGTTACTGCTATTATATATTATGTTAATTTGTTATATTTGAGTCTGAACTGTGATGAATGGTACCTTGTTGAATTAGTTGATTAATTACTTAAATTATTATAAGTAAAAACGATAAAAAATGAACAAGATAAGTATTCATTGAGCTCAAGTAGGGGGAATAGAAACTTCTATATTTATATTATATGTTGCTTTGTTTGGCTTATATATAATGTAAATAGTAACCCATCTTGACCTACCATTGTTTGTGAAGATTACTGGACTCTTTGAACATTCTGAATAAATCATTACTGTTTCTCAGTTGTTTAAGAAATCCTCTTTTTTAAAAAATAAAAACAGATGACAACTGATGTACTATATCAGTTGATACTTTGAGAGATGTAGTTGTAAGAGTTATTTTTGGGACAGCTATCTTGGAATCAGTTTTTTTGTTTCTTCTTTCTAGCATCAGTCCAAGGATTTGTTTCTTTTATTCTTTTAAGAGTAGGGGCCATCCATTCCATTTCTTCTGGGATATACTCTATGTTGTTGTTTTTGATGAAAATATCTTCTAAGTCATTAAAGGTTCTCATTTCATTGGCAAAATGTATTTTATCTTGGCTGGAAAGGCCAGCTGTGCTTTAATGATATTTGTTTCAACAGTTTTATTATTGGCCAGACTTTTTTTCCTTTGTTCTAGTATTCTGGAAGAATAATCATTGCCAAACCTTATCAGGCTTAAATTGTATTTTAAGGGTTATTTTTCTCCAAACAGATTTTAATATTAGTTCCTTGTCCAGAAATGAAAAAAAATTATAACTATGGATCTAGGTGGAGTATTTGTTGAGTTAGAAGTAGGTTTCCTCAGTGCTCTATGCACCCTTTCAATCCCAAATGAAAGTCCCTCTTTCTTGTCTAGAAATGCAGGAATCCAGGTTGTTAAGAATGAAATAATGTCTTCTCCTTCAGTGTTTTCAGGCAGACCAAAGATCCTTATGTTGTTTCTCCTTTCCCTGTTTTCTAAGTCATCTATTTTGCTAAGCAGCCATGTATTCTGTTTAAGCAGAAATTCTTTTTGGAATTCTTCCTCTTTGAGCCTCCCTTCAATGTCATTTAGAGAGGTCTCTATATTTGTTATTTTTGTATGGTGTTGCTGTAATAGTTCCTTAAGAGTATCAGTTTATTTGTGAGAATTTAATTTGAGGTTTTCGAAGTCATTTTAAAGTCACCCATCTTCAAAGATAGTTCCTATAAGGTAGATGTCATCAATTGCACTTCTTTTTTCAAAGCAGCATCTTGATGAGAATTCCTTGAGTTGTTTATTTTCAGTGACTCAATATATCTCCAAGTTACCTGACAGAAATATTTTTGTATATCTCCACCAAAATTGATATTTATGTAGTTTAGTAGTTTATCTATAGGTTTCTGATATTTCAAACTTGAAAATAATAATATTTTTCTATATTATTATACTAGTTTATGGAGCTCTCAAAATTCACTGCTCTCAGTTAGCCATCTAGGCTCCACCCCCCCAAAAAAAGATGCTTCCATTCTCTTTGTCTGAGAGAGTCTTAAATTGATAATACATCACTGCTGACTCATTTTAGATTACATCATTCTTGACACATTTCTGGTTTAATTTCCCAGGCTAACAGAAACTCAAGAATTTAACAGTTCTTTAATCTTGTACCTGGCCAGGAACCACAACAATAAAATACATTATACATGTAAAATCAAGCAATTAACTCTGGTCTCAAAACAATAGAAGGAGTGTCTTAGCCCAGACATCATGTCTCCGGGTTTGAGATCAGTCATACAATGCTTGAATTATCAGCTATCTTCCAGGAGAGTGCACTGTGGTTAAATTTTTGAAGCTCGGTACAACATATAGTTTAATCATAACATATTTTACATTTGTAAAACCAGCCTGTGGATTATATTAATATCTACAAATCACAGAGAATTATTTTCAAGATTCTATCTGACTGGGCTGGTAGCCTTTCAGTTTTTCACAGAACATATAAAATATTGCATGATAACTATAACAATCAATCAAAGGAGGTTAGAAAAGATTGGGAAAGGAGAACTGAAATGCAAATTACAAAAAAAATGAGAAGAAATCCATAATGTTCCTGAGTATGCAACAAAGTCCAGAAGGTTTTTTGTATGGAAATATTTACATAAGTATTTTTATACCCCACATTTACTTTACACTATTTTTCCACAGGTAGATAGCAATGCTGGAAGTGTAATGAGGAAGAGAGAGACATTGTTGGGAATATTTTGGGGGGTAAAAAGTGGTGGTAACAAAGGAAATGATTCTTTGAGCTTGGATATAGCATTTGAATTGTCTAGACATAGAACATTCTTACTTAGTTTAATATATAGGCTGCCCAAAAAAATTACTAGAAAATTGAAATTAAAATCAATATCAGACATAATGGAAGTTCTGAAAACTGTAAAGGAGATAAAAGAACTGGAGGCAGGATCGTTAGTAAAGGGAAGGAAAACATTTCAAAGAAATAAATTCAATTTGTGACAACAAAATATGCAGACTAGTGTTCAGGAGGAAAGTGAGATTTAAGGGAAGGCAGGAATCGAGCAAGTCATGTAATGTTGGAGTGAATCTTCTTAATTTTGGGCTTCTGTTACATGTGCTTACAACTTAATCTTAAGTAATTGGTGACAATATTACTAGTTATCCAGAGAGGATGAGATTAGAAGCAAAATGTTAATACTTAGTTTTGGTTGCAACATCATAGTTCTTCAAATAAAGCTTGAAGACAAGTTTCAGAGCCATGCGCTTTTCATACATCATTTTGACAATTACAAGTTTTTTGAGGCTATGAATATTAGCCTGAAAACAAATTATACTAAAATGAAACTATTCAGACAGTGTCTTTACCTGAATGTAATAAAAAAATTAGATGATTTTTGGTATGGCTATCTTGATGGATTAGTTTATTTCAAATATATTAGACCTTATTTCTTATTATACAACTGAAAAAAAACTGTTCTACACTAAAATGTTTGATACTGGGAACAGCAAAAAACACAAGAATCATTCTATGTTTTCGAGTAGTTAATTTATACACCTGCTGCAAAGTATTACAATATGAAAACAAAATAAAAACTTACAGTAGCTCTACATACTCCCAATAAAGAGACATGTTGTACTACAGTATGTTAGGACCAGATTCCAAGGCTATAACAACTGCAACAAGGAAATGCTTAGAGAGAAAAATATATATTCTCCAAAATGCACTGAGCTGGATTGATGTTTTCAGTTTATCTGTAAAAAGCATGTCCAAATAGTTAGAGGCTGACCATAAGTCACATTAGATCATACTGAGGAAAATCAATAAGTAGTGTTGCTGCAAGACATTTTCAGGGAGCCTGGAAATAATATACTTGCAAAAAATGCAAATCCGGTAAATAAACATACATTGCAGATTTACTTAAAAACTACTTTCTAGCTACTACAAGAGTAGCCAGATGTAGAGGTGCAAATATAATGTTAATATATAAAATGCCAGTTGCAATATTCAAATTAAAGCAAATAAAAGACTTCACATTGCAAGATGAAATTTAACTGCAACTAAAATGCAGAGATAAAGACAGCTGGCCAGAGAGAACAAATAAGTCACAGTTATTATTGGAAACAAAACAACTCAAAGCTTCATGAAGAAATATGTCATCTAGAAACAATGCCTAAATGTGAACACTGGTGTTATCTATAACAAATTATGGAATGCTAAATAAAATACACTGCTTCCAAGCTATTTATAACAATTATACTGATGCTACAAACACAAATGTAGATGTAATACTTTAAAACACAATTTTATTAATCCAGGATTGAGCTCTTTCATCCACTGCATGGACTTCATCAGAATCAAATAACCTTTAAAACTTTCAAATATATAAGGCAATGTAATTAAAGAATATTAAGCAATTAACCTATAAGAAACTAAGAAACTGCCACAAAAGTATACATGTTTTAAAGTATCACATCTACATTTGCATTAGTTGCATCAGTATAATTGCTATAAATAGCTCAGGAGCAGTGTATGTTTGGACTCCATGCAGTTTGGGGAGTGATAAACAGCATTATTGTTTTTTCTTGTTTTTTTTTTTTTTTTGTTTGAATACTGCTCAAGGACAAATGCAGATACATATGCAGAAACATCTAGATGTGAGTTCTGCAAAAATATAATGAAGCATTATAAAAAAGCTTTATTTGTACATAAAGTTTCTGAGATGACAGAGGCTGGGATCAGATGCACTTAAATTTGAAAGTTAGTAGTATCTAACAACGATTGTTATTCTATGCCTTTTGAAGTTATATTTCTATGAGATAGAACTAATTCTACAGCAGCTGAAATCCAATATTTAAATTTTAATCACAGATCATCTTCATCTGAAAAATGGTCTATAGTTTCCTTCATTTGAATCTGGCAGATTTGAAAGGCTGAAATTTTGAGCAAGTAACCTCTAGTCCGAGATGAGAAAACCCAGCATAGAAAACATCATGACCAAAGGTTTAGTGGCTTCTGATAGCGATCAAACTTAGAGAAATATAATAAGGCAACTATGGAGTTTATATATCTCTGTACCTATGTATATCTATATCCATCTATCTATCTAGGTAGCTAGCTATTTATCTATCTATCTATATCTATAGATAGTTGTAGATAGATATGCAGTCCCCACACCCTCTGATTTAATTATATATATATATATATATATATATATATATATATATATATATATATATTCCAACTCCAAAACAATACAACAGAGCACGGAAAAGAGCAAATTTCCACTCCAAGCTATTCTGCAACCTCCCAAAAAGTAATACTGATATTCTGCAATCATATGATCCTTAATTTGCTTTTGCTGGCATTGCAGACATTCAATATTATGAATGAATACTGAATGTCTGTAATGCCAACAGACATTCAGTATTATGAATGTTTAACTATATAAAGTATATATATATATATATATATATATATATATATATATATATATATATATATATATATCTACTACAGTTGATTATCAGATGTTCAGCACTGCCTCTACCAAATCAGACAACGTTAACCGCTCTACACTATATCAAAGCTTACAACATTTAACACCCAATATACCAAATTCCTGGAGTTGAACCCATTTGGGAACAATGGTAGTACTTGTTCCTGGGTCCAGACATTATCTTTGGTATCGTGTTAGGAAAAATGATTCAGCGGAGGCAGTGTCAACATTTGATAGTAAACCATGTATATAAATATAAATATATATATATATATATATATATATATATATATATATATATATATATATATATATATATATATATATATATGGGTCTACTTTACTTCACTGAAATCCCATTTCACTGACATTTATTTCACTGAGACCAAATCACCTAAAATTCAAATTACTGAAAATTCATTTCACTGAATCTCATTTCATTGAATTGTAAGCTATAGACTTGATGTGGCAGTGTGTAGAGTACTGTAAGGCAATGAAATGGTATATGCCCTTATCCCCACTGTAGTGTGACCTGGAGTTAGTATATATAGTTGGGGGGTGTGGGGGGCATAGCCTCCCACTTGGTTTGGTTTTATAATGTCTGGTTTCTGTTACGATGATAAATAAGTAGTTTTTAAGTTGTGGAAAGAGGTAGTCTTTAGTTTTGTGAGTTTGTTTGTCTATGGTTTCCCATTTAGTCTTGTGATATGTAGTATTGTAAGCTGTCAGTGAATTGAGATTCAGTGAAATTAAGTTTTCAGTGTTGTGAACTTTAGGTGATTTGGTCTGAGTGAAATGAATTTCAGTGAAGTGGGATTTCAGTGAAGTGAAGTAGGTATATATATATATATATATATATATATAAATATATATATATATATATATATATATATATATATATATATATATATATATATATATATATATATATATATATATATATATATATATAAATATATATATACACACACGTATTTATTTATAAAGAGAGAGAGTTTCCTCCTGTATTTTATTTAGTATTCCATAATTTGTTATAGATAACACCAGTGTTCACATCTAGGCATTGTTTCTAGATGCCATATTTCTTCATGAAGCTTTGAATTGTTTTGTTTCCAATAATGACTGTGACTTATTTGTTCTCTCTGGCCAGCCCTCTTGATCTCTGCATTTTAGTTGCAGTTAAATTTCATCTTGCAATGTGAAGTCTTGTATTTGGTTTAATTTGAATCTTGCAACTGGCATCTTATATATTAACATTATATTTACACCTCTACATCTGTCTACTATTGTAGTAGCTAGAAAGTAGTTTTTAAGTAAATCTGCAATGTATGTTTATTCACCAGATTCCTGTCAGTCTTTCCAATATAGAAACATTCACATGAGTTACCCACTGCACAATAAACAACTCTTTCAGTATGACAGTACACCTTCACAGTAACAGTAAGAATGTGTTGGATATTTTATTCAAAAATTGGGCTATATTGCTTAATGATAGGGATATCAGAGAATGTGTTGGAACTAAACCAAATATTGTTTTTAAGAGAGGAATGAACCTGAAATGCATTTTAGAGTCTAACAGAAATGTTGTACATGCAGGGTCTATGAAAAAAATGTGGTTTCTATGCTCAGTGTAGTTTTGTGATGGAAGGCCACAAATTCTTGGTGAATGGTTTTAAAATACAAGTGAATAAGAAGGTGTACTGTCATACTGAAAGAGTTGTTTATTGTGCAGTGTGTAACTTGTGAATGTTTCTATATCGAAAGACTGAGAGGAAATTTAAAAACAGAATTTATGAGCATTTAAGGGATATCAGACTTAGGAAATCCACAAATGCCTTGAGTAAACACTGCACAGAAAAATCAGACCACGCTTTCAAAGTTTTCATTGTGGACACTGTTGACTTGGATAAAAGAGTTGGCCCATGGGGGCTGCTTTTGGAAAAGAAAGAATTAACTTGGCAGGTCCGCCTAAATGCAGGGCAATGGCCAGGATTAAATGATTCACTCTCTATTGCTTGCCTCTTAAAACTAAAAGCAATGGAAAGGTAAAATATATAAAAAAAATTATATACATTTTTTATATATACTTTCATTTTTATATAAACACCATTTTATAGATTTTATACATTATGTGTGTATTTGTATTTATATTTATTTTCAGCATCTTTGCACTTGTTAATGTCATTTAAATGTTGGTTTTAAAAAGTGTCTTTTTAAGAATATTTTTATGCTTGCATTTCCTGAATATTTATGAGTTCAGAGAGGTCCTTTTTAGTCAGTGTGATGGGATTGGTTTATTACTTAATTAATGCTCTTGCAGGATGTACTTAAGAGTGTTTCCTGGATTTGCTCTTATCTGATGAAGTTGAGAAGGTTCTTGAAAAAAGCACTTATCTGTTTGTTATTTTGGTTTAATAAAAAATGTTTTTACCACTCCCAAACTGTTTTACGGCCATTTACTACAAGGATTTACTTGAGTTGCTGAAGTGTGTGGTTCCAGGAGTGCTGACTTTGTTTTTCTACAGTTTGTGGACTTTTGTGCTTTTTTGATACTGTAGTACAATATGTCTCTTTATTGGGAGTATGTAGAGCTACTGTAACCTTTTATTTTATTTTTTTCATATTGTAACATTTTGCAGCAGGTGTATAAATTAACTACTCGAAAACAATGTATGCTTCTTGTGCCTTTTGTTCCCAGTATTAAACATTTTAGGGTATAACAGTTTTTTCAGTCATATAATAAGAAATAAGGTCTAACATATTTGAAATAAACTAATCCATCAACATAGCCATACCAAAAATCATTAAATGTTTTTTATTAGATTCAGGTAAAGGCATTGTCTGAATAGTTTCATTTTAGAATAATTTGTTTTCGGGCTAATATTCATAGTCTCAAAAAATTTGTAATTGTCAAAATGATGTATGAAAAGCGCATGGCTCTGAAACTTGTCTTCAAGCTTTATTTGAAGAACTATGAAGTTCCAACCAAAACTAAGTATTAACATTTTACTTCTAATATCGCCCTATCTGGATAATTAGTAATATTGTCACCAACTGCTTAAGATTAAGTTGTAAGCACATGTAAATGACTACATAACAGAAGCCCAAAATTAAGAAGATTCACTCCAACATTAAATGACTTGCTCAATTCCTGCCTTCCCTTAAACCTCACTTTCCTCCTGAACACTAGTCTGCATGTTTTGTTCTTACAAATTGAATTTATTTCTATGAAAATTGTTCCTTTCCTTTTCTAAAGATCCTGCCTCCAGTTCTTTTATCTCCTTTACAATATTCAGAACTTTCATTATGTTTGATATTGATTTTAATTTTCATTTTCTAGTATTTTTTTTGGGTAGCTTATAGTATTAAACTAAGTAAAAATTGTCTATGTCTAGACAATTCAAATGCTATATCCAAGCTCAAAGAATCATTTCTTTTGTTACAACCATTTTTTTAACCGCAAAAATATTCCCAACGATGTTTCTCTCTTTCCCATCACACTTCCAGCATTTGCTATCTACCTGTGGAAAAATACTGTGAAGTAAATGTGGATTATAAAAATACTTATGTAAATATTTCCGTACAAACACCCTAAACCTTCTGGACTTTGTTGCATACTCAGGAATATTAAGGATTTGTTCTAATTATTCTTTTGTAATTTGCATTTCAGTTCTCCTTTCCCAATCTTTTCTAACCTCCTTTGATCGATTGTTATAGTTATCATGCAATATTTTATATGTTCTACTAATTATCCACTTTTAACCTCAGCTTCTCTTATATTCTAAACTCAGCTATATACTTGAACTGAGCACTCTCCTATCTCTGTTTTTGCCTATACTCTTATTATCAATTCCAGATAGGGAAAGCAATCTCTGACCTGTAATCAAAATGTCTGCTTAACTTCATCGCACTTTATTACCTTTCCAAGTTATTTGTTCACAATACCTTGGTTCCTTTGCTAATTTCTTCAAGTCACTTTCAAAACTTTCTTGCCTATTTTATTTTCCACTACTTGCAAACTTCCCTGTTGTAAAATCTCTTTTCTCCATTCTCATACCGGCTTAGTTCTTCAAATACCTCCTGTTGCTTTATGAATATAATATTCTGTATGATTGTTAATAGTTTCCTTAAGGATTTGCATCAAAAATCCTAGTCTCTCTTTATCTCTCTGACTCTTACCCCCTGTTTCATCATCATTCTTTCCACTTTGATTTATGTTTTATGAGTTACGCACATGTGACTTAACTGTGTAGCTTTGAAATGCCCCTTCTAATCAGGGAAGAATCAGCTTATCCAACTTCATTCTTGACTTCTTTCACAACCAAATAAATTCCTTCAATTTATTATTAATAGGTTCACAGGTTCATAGGTTGGTACTAGGCTATTGGCCCTAGGGCCTATACAAGCCTAGCCATAATAATTCCCTGTATATTTCTTCCCACAATATTTACTTCCCTGGACCCCTGTCTAGCAGGGCAACTGACATGATCCCCGGGGTGAATTTCCTATCTCCCATCCAAGTATCAAGGTTCCTTTTGAAAAGAGCCAAGGAGGCACTCTGCTTGACATGTATGGGCAGTCTATTCCAGAGTATGGGGAGTCTCTGGGTCAGGAACCTATCTCTGCAGCATGTTTTGTTCATTGTGATGACAAGGTTTAGATCCCTGGAGCATGTGGCTCTGAGGGATTGGGATTTCTTTAAGTGGAGCATGTCCAACAGCTCTGGGTTTAACATGGCCTTGGTCAACATAGGGCATCTGCTTTAGGCCTGTGATTCTTTTAGTGCGGCCTTTCCAGCTGTTGCAGATATCTTGTGAGGTACATACCAAATGGGGCATTGTACTCTATAATGGGTGTAATAAGGAATGAGTACAGTGGGACAATGATCTCTTTTTTCTGGATGAAAAGCCCTTAGTGATGAGGTGTGCCACACAAAAGGATTTCCTGACTGTTGTGGCGATGTGGTTATCGAAGGTGAGACCACTGTCCACCTGTGTCCCTAAGTCTCTCATTACACTTTCGGTATTTAGTGTACTGCCACCTATGTGGTAATTCATGGGTACATGTTTTTTCCCAAAGGGGATAACTGTACATTTCTTGGCATTAAGCTTGAGCCCATGGCTCTGGCACCAAGCATCTGTTTCTGTAAGGCCCTTTTGAAGAATATCCACATCATTTGGGGATTCACTAATGGCTCCCAGTTTGCAGTCATCTGCGAACTTTGTTAGCCAGAGTCCCTTAGTGTTGGCCTGTACTTCAGAGAAGTAGATGCCAAACAAGAGCAGTCCAAGGACTGAACCCTGAGGTACTCCACTTGTCACTTGTCTGGAGCTAGATTTGGAGTCGGCTACTCACAACCTCTATATAAGACTAAGAACATTTTCACTGCTTGTAGTTTACAATTCATATCCATAATCAAGAGCTTAAAGTTCTCAGATTTTGTACTGTCATTTGTTTAGCTTCTTCAAACATACACTTAGTTGCCATAACAGAATCCTTTTTGAATCCATACATCAAAATTCTTAATTTTACGACGTCCAGATAAGTGAGTATTGCCCACACACCCAGACATGCCTAAAGGTCAGTTCCCTGTGCATTCTTCTAGTAACCTGGTGAACTTTGGCATCCTGAAGCAATGTAGCAACTGCCTCATGTACACTAGCAACTCTCTCCTCTTACCTCCCAACACTCAAACTTGTGAGAGATGCACTTATATATCCAAACTGGAAGCCACACACTCTCCAGCCAAGAACGGAATAGCTGGTCAAGAGGAGAAGGTCAACACTTGCACCACACCACATGGAAAACATAGCTCTCCAGAACACACACCAGCACTCCCTTCACATAAAAACACAAACCACGCACCCACCTTCACGGAGGCTCTCAATAAAAATCTACCCAAACAGCAGAAACCTCCAAGGCAGAAATGCACTCAACCACCACAACACAACACTAATCATGAGAAACATAACTCTCCTAAACAGCGTGCCACTCAACCAAAGCCCCTAAGGCAAAACAGCATGCCCAACACACTACTCATAGGTGACTCGATAGTGAGGCACACTGATGTCCCACTCACTAGGTTGAATAAAGAGAAAATAACAGCTGCCTATCAGGCACCAGGATCCACCACATAACACATGCACTCAGGTCCCTCAACAACAGGTGCAAATATGACTCTGTCATTGCACATATATATACCTCCCTGGACTACATGAAAAGAGAGCTATTGGATTATGTAGCCTAGGCGGGTATGACCCTAGCCCTGAGCAGCATCCTACCATCACCCAGAATGATACCACAGTACAAGCAGAAAATGATTGATTTCAACAATTGGCTAAGTTTCTGGTGTCATTCTAAGGGGATCAAGTATCTATTTGCCTGGGATGACATGACTGACAGACCTCGATGCTTTGCCAGAGATGGCCTGCATCTGTCACCCCTGGGCTTCCAGATATTGTCCAAGGCTCTTGCCACCCCTATAGCACTTTTTTAGGCGGTGTTCCAAAGACCAAATTACCACAGTAACAGCTACAAACAAATGCAATCTGAGGGTCATGCTGCTTAATGCTAGAAGTCTAAATCTCAAAATGCACTCACTCAAAGCACTCCTTAAAATGGAGAACATCGACATTTGTGCCATAACAAAGACCTGGTTCAAGGCAGCAGAAAGCACCCCTGCACTAGCAGGCTATAACTCATTCCACAGTTTTCGGCCCCAGAACTTGGACCGAAGCTCCAAAGGTGGCGGTGTTTCCATATCCATAAAGGATGTGCACACCTCCAGACTAGTAGCCCACCATAACTCATCTGAGATACTTCAGGTGCAGCTAACATTGGGTAAGACAGCAATTCAGGTCATAGCGTGCTATAGGTCCCCAACCATGTCCCAAGACTCACACTACATGTCCCTAAGCACCCTGGAGAATATTAGGGTCCAACCTAACACTCTCATACTGGGTAACTTCAACTACCCCTCCATTAACTGTGAAAACTCCTCATGTACCAGTACACTTGCCCAGTGTTTCCTGGAATTCATTAATTCCAATTCCCTGGACCAGCTCGTTCTGATCCCTACTAGAGGTAGCAACATCCTTGACCTGGTTATTACTAACAGTGGTGACCATTGCTCTACACCAATAGTCAACCCCTCCCTGGTTAGATCTGACCACAAACTAATCACCTTAAAATCCACCCCCCCCCCCCCACAAAGTAACCACCATGAAAAACTTCTCCAAAGCTAACTTTGGGCTCCTAAAAACAGAGGTGGCTAATTTCACGGCACCCATGCAAATGGAGATCAGGTGCATGACCGCTGAATCATATACCAATGCATTGTATGAACACGTACACAATTGCATGGATCTCGCTATACCCAACAGAACCAAGATGCTCTCCTCCAAAAAATGGAAGCCAATCTGGTGGTCCCCTACCATAAACAAACTCTACAACAGAAGGAGGAAACTGATGCGGAATAAGGTGAAGTCCCAAGACTGGAAAAACTCCCTTATCAGCCTCAACAAATAGTTGAGATCCCTCATCAAATCCTATAAAGCTAGCTATGAAAACAGAATTGCAGCAGATAGTAAAGAAAACCACAAGGCCTTCTATAGTTATGTAAAGAATCACCACAACAATACCCAGATTTTCTTTGAAATACTGCACAGTGGTACCTCCTATACTGACCCAACAGATATTGCCAATATACTGGCCGACAGATCCAATGCCAACTTTACCCCCCCCCCCCCGGGACCAGTCACAATACCAGAAGATTGTCAGGCATCCAGTATTACTGCTTCACAGGCTAAAACAGCACTGTCCAAGGCCAAAATACAGCTTCTATGAGAGCTGACAATATCCCTGGCTGTGTTCTACATGAACTACAGAGTGAACAGGCACCTCACCTGTGTGTCCTGTTCAATCACAGCCTCACCTCTGGCTTTGTCCCTATCAAATGGTGCACTGCTACAGTCATCCCTCACCACAAAGGAGGTGTGACTACAGACCTTGGGAACTATTGCCCCATTAACCTGATGAGTCTGATATGCAAAGCTATGAAACGCATCATCATGGACCTAATAAACAAGGATATAGGGAATCTCCAAACTCTGGATCCCACACAGTTTGGTTTTGTGAAGGGTAGATCATGACTGCTCAACTTGGTCGACTTCTTTGAGTCAGTCACCAGAGCTGTGGATGAAGGCAAGGTGGTTCATACAGCCTACCTTGATCTGGCCAAGGACTTTGATACCATTCCCCACTCAGGAATCATAGAAAAACTCACTAAGCTAGGCATCAACCCCTATATCACTAGGTAGGTTGCAAACTGGCTCAGAGGTATAACCCACAGTGTGAAAGTAGCTGACTCCAAGTCAGACTGCTAACCAGTCACGAGTGGAGTCCCACAGGGTTCGTCCTGGGTCCTCTCCTGTTTGGTATCTACTTCTCTGAAGCCCAGGCCAACATGAAGGGATTCTGGCTGACAAAGTTCACAGACAATTGCAAGTTGGGAGCTATTATTAACTCCCCGAGTGATGTTGACATCCTACAGAAAGGCCTCACTGAGACCAACGACTGGTGTCAGAACCATGGCCTTAAGTTCAATGCCAAAAAATGTGTCATCATTCCCTTTGGGAAAAACCCGGTTCCCAAGAATTACCACATTGATGGTAGTCCACTGAACACAGAAGGTGTTATAAGAATTCTGGGAACACAGGTTGACAGCAACCTCTCTTTTGACCGTCACACTGCCACTGTATTCAAAATGTCCATCTATGTGGCACATCTCATTACTAAGGGTTTTGCATCCAGGAAGAAAGAGGCCATTGTCTCACTCTACTCTTCCCTCATTAGGCCAGTCATTGAGTACAATGCTCCATTTGGCATGTACCTCACTAAACACCTGTGACAACTGGAGGGGCCATAAATGTACCTCACAAAGAGAATCCTAGGCCTTCAACATTTGTCCTATATGGACAGACTAACAAAACTCCAACTATCCTCTGTCTCTTATTACCTAGAGGTGATCTCTGCTTGACTTACAAAGCCATGTCTGACCCAGCTCTGTTAGAAATGCTACATTTAAAGAAATCATAATCCCTCCACACCACATGCCCCATGGACCTCAACCTCATTACCGCAATCAACAGAACATGCTGGGGGGACAGGTTCATAACCCAGAGACTGCCCATGCTGTGGAATAGACTTCCCATACATGTCAAGAAGAACACCTCGCTGACCCTCTTCAATAGAATTCTTGATGAGTGGATGGGAAATAGAAAATTCACCCCAGGGATCACTCCACTGGCTTTACTCGACAGAGGCACTGGGAACTAAGGTCAGGTGGCATGATGCCAGAGTAATCCTATGGGCTAGGTTTGTAAAGGCCCCAGGGCCATTAGCCTAGTACACACATATGAACCTATGAACCTATAAACCAATTCATGCATAAATACATACTGTAGTTTAGTACTATAACCTTTGCTTTATCTTCATTTATTGTTTTACCCGGAGGACCCAAAACTGTCTCAAAATGTTCCACAGTAACAAAATGCTCTTTCCTGGATTTATAAAGTACAAAATAATATCATCTGCAAATAATATCATCTGCATATAAACCTCTTAGGATGGCCAGATCTCCCCAGGCTAATTCAATATAATCAACTTACTGAAGCATTAAAGGTTATTAACCATCCATAAAAAACACCTTCCCTTAAAAACATTATCCATCCCTACAAAAACGCTAGGCCACTTTGTTCCACCACAAAACATTTGGTACAGTCTGTTAAAGCTAACAACCAATCTGGAGAGTCTTTGTTTGCAAATTCAGTAGGCAAAACCTGGAATTCACTGCCACCTGACCTTACTCTGAACCCCTCCCTTAATCAGTTCAAAAAAAATCTAACACAGTATTTTAACACTCACTGGTTATGTCTTTGCTCTAACCCTGACTAAAGCCTAATCTATTTCCATATCCCTGCAATTTTTTATTCACAGCGACTTACCTCTTACACTAAAACGTTTGAAAAGAGAAACTGTAACATCTCTGCAGAAACTCTGAATATAGCTGCACCTATACGTTTGATAAGAGAAACTCTAACATATTTGTATATATTTCTGAATATAAACTGTATTCTTCATAGGTTTGAAATGTGAGACTGTAACTTGTATATTAATACAATATGTTTGTGCATATACTGTAACTTGCTTGTCTTTATCTGTTTGTAAGTTTGGAGCTTTTCTCTCCAGGTCTCCGCAGAAAATGGACATGTATCCAGTCAGACTATCCCGATCAACAAATGTAAAATAAAATAAAATAAATAAATAAATAAAATAAAGCTAGCTTTTCTTTTTTACCATACCACCTGTATCATTGATATTTGTGAATCCCCTATTTTCTTTGCTAATAGGTCCAAATACAAAGCAAATAATACAAGGGAAGGAGGACGTTAATGCTTTGTTCAAATACAGTCTGTCACCCTTTTACCTTAATTCTTGTCTGTGCGCCTTCACATATCCTACTTATTAACCCTATTATTCTATCAGGGAATGTAAGAGCTACTGCCCTACTCATAAAATATGAACTGAACTGACTCCATCAAATGCTTATCTACCAACACACACCAGCAGTAGCATTTTCTCATACTCTGCTTCCCTCTGGATCATCATTGCTCTATTAATGCCATCAAATGTTTGCCCCCTTCCACAAAATCCACACTCCATATCTATAAACTTTGGTAACACCTTTGCCATTCTTTTAGCCAGCATAAATGTAAACACTTTATAATCATGGCTAAAATTGAAACGCATGCATATGATGCCACATCTGAAGGGTCTTTACCTTCTTTGGGTAATACAGCCACTACAGCTTTCTTTCAGAATGCTGGTACCCCCTCCCCTCCAAATATTGTTAAACAAAATTTCCAGGTCATTATCATTTACTTTTCTCCTAGCTTCCAGATTTACATTTACATGGGAACTGACTGCTCCTGGAAATTTATTTTTTTTATTTATTGCTTTTGTTGACCAAGAAAGTTTGACTGGGGAAAAATTTTTTTTTCAGAGGAGGTCCGAGTAGAAAAGCATTATAATATACAGAGAGAAGTCACACACATACATATATAGTATAAATGATCACTTGAGCATACAATGAGAAAAAACAATGATTGTTTGAGTAGACAATAATGTGAAAACATAAACATTGACAAGATACATATGAATAGTCATCTCACAAACATATTCTAATCATAATACAGGCAATAGAGAGATGTGAGTATTCATACAAAGGTAGATCAGAATGAGTATTTAGACTAACAAATTTTAATCCTATAGTATTTTATAATAGTAAGATGATCGGAATGTGAACCTTCCAGGGAGGCTTGCATAATGGTTAAGGTGTTTACCTTACAGACACAAGGTGCAGGGTTTGATTCTCACATGGGTAATTGGCTAGGCTTAAAATGGTGCACAAGGGCAGTTAGCCTAATACTGATCTATAATCTATCTATAATGAGGAAAGTATGAAGCAGTGTATGTGGACAAGTAGGCATAACAGTGCAGAATATGACAGATGATTACCAGGCAAGTAGTAATTTTAGAACAGGATGGGACTGAGTGGATAAGGATAATTTAGGGGTATTAGCCAGTTCTTGTACATGAGCAAAGCCTTACACCTTTAGTTATTTCAATAGTAACTTGAAGGAGTTCAGGTTGGTAGTTTGTCTGAGTGAAAGGAGAATGGAATTCCAACCTTTAGAGATGTGAGAGGATTACAATGAATCACCTGCATTATTGACTGATTTAATTGGGTCAGAAGAGCAAAGGGCTCTAGATGTGGAGTAAGGTTTGAAGATATGTTTTAGTGCTTGCCATTTTTCAGGTTTGAAAATTAAACCACGAACAGTTTTTAGTTGTGTGGATGTTAGACAGTGAGACAATTCTAACCAATTTATCTGTTTCAGTACCATGATGAGTGATGGGATCTATACGGCATATCAGCTGTGAAATGAGCTATTTTGTTGTATCATTCTTCTAGTATGGTTATTTGGGTAGCATGCAGGTTGAGAAATATAGGAACAGCATATACTGAGTAGAAAACAGTAGAGCAGAGGCAATAATTTGCCTGGCCTGGTCAGTCAGGTAGGGTTTAGCTCAATACAGGGTGCCAAGTTTCTTGTACCTTTTGCTGATAGATTACGTGGGTGTCAAATTTTATGACATCATCTATTATGACAAGTAGGAGCTTGGTATAAGTTACAAATTCAGTTTTGGTTGATCAGAATAAGTAATAATGAAGAGAAGTTCGCTGTTAGAGTAATCCTTAAGTGTGAGCAAAATAAGTCTCATCATCGTAGGGTTTAATAGTAATTGAAAGTTGTGGATCCATGTTTCAATGGCATCGAAAGATTTCTGTGTTAAGGTTTAAATTTGTTGTAGGTTTTTGGCAGTGCAGATGAGTGTGGAATCATCAACATACTGAATAATGGTAGCATGTTTACTTGTGGTGTGTAGGTCATGTATGAAAACATTCAATTGCAAGGGACCAAGGATAGATCCCTGAGGCATCCCTATGTGCACTGAGAGAAATGGAGAGATGTAATTTTCTCACTTTACAGCTTGAAGTCTATTGCTGAAGTAGCTGTTTTACCAGTTGAGATGTGTATTGTAGTCATAGGAAGGAATATTTGCTGAGTATGCTTTAAAAAATCAATGAAAAATGATGCTGTTAAGTTCACTGCATTCATGTTACTGCTGATGTTGGAGGAAAAGCTGAGTAGAGCTATTGGAGTGGTGTTGTATAGTCAGAAACCATGTCTGTAGGGCTTAGTAAATTGTTTGTGGTAAGAATGTTAAGTAGCTGGGACTGGACAGAATTTTCTTATATTTTAGTTAATGGTCTGTAATTGGAAGTATCAGTGGGAGCGCCACCTTTGTGAAAGAGTGGGATATAATTTTTTTTTTCAAATTTTAGGGATGTACCTCTCTGTGATGCAGCTGTTTAACAGGCTGGAGATTGGGTAAGCTTGCTTAACTGCTACAAGTTTAACATACTCTGCTACAAGTTTGTTTGGGACAAGTGTAATTGGCTTCAGTCTGAGAAGGTATTTCCTGATGGTGTTTGTGAGCATGGTTTCAAAATTAAATGTGCTGAGATTATTTGTTGACTCTGGAGGGGGTGAGGTTTTACAAGTGGTAGAGTTTTTTTTAAAAGGTAAGTTAATGTGTTAAAGTGTGTATTGAATTGTTTGACAGTGGTGTCATTAGTGTAGATAGTAGAGGAAGTTGGTTGGGTAGTGTTGTCAGGATACATATGTTTGTTGATGGATGATAAGAAAAGTTTTGCTTAGTGTATTGGAAGTTTGTATAGTGTGTTTTTTTGTCAAGTTTGTTTATGTGTTTTGCTGTGTTTCTGCATTGTGTATCATTTTGGTGGCTGGACTGAGTTTTAGTTTATTTCCAAACATTCCAAGCTATAACTCTTTCCATCATTATCATTTTGTTTGTTTTTTGTTTAGTTACCCATGGTGCAGGGTTTGCTTTAACTCCTTTCTTTCTTAATGGGGCATGTTCATCTAGGATGAAAAGCAATGTATTATTAAAGTATGTGACAGTGTCTTCCAAAGAAAGAGTATAAATGCAGTTCCAGTTAATGCTTCTGAAGCTGGCCAGGAATGCTTTTTTATGGAAAGATGTGAGTTTCCATACTAGACTACAGCAGCAATGTTTCAAGGGGCAGTTTAGCTGCCTAATTTTAGAAGTAGGGAGATGATTGCTTAAGGAGTCAAGGAGGAAGCCAGCATTATGAATAGTGTTTGAGGAATTAGTGAGCATCCAGCTGATGATGGAGCTTTTATTTCTAGGTTCATTGTATCTAATAGGCATGGATATGAGTTGAATGACACCATATATCAATTATATTACTGTTGGAATCATTAATAATAGCTTGCCAATCTATATTGAAGTCTCCTAGTATTATAGTTTCTTATTTTATATTTGCTGAAGCCCATTAGATGATTTCCTTCATGGTATCTATACTGTTACCTGGGGGTATGCAGAAAGTGATGATGCATAACATCTTATAATTATTAAGTTTAAGGATACAAGTATTAGTAAAAGCAAAGTAATCCAGCACTACAAATACCAGTATCAAATAGTTTTAATAAAAGACCGCTGAACAAAACACCCAAGTTACACTTTCGCTAAAATAGCTTCTTCAGGCAAATAACTATAACAGACCAGAAAAGTCCTTATATACTTACTAAACAATTAACTAAATAGAACCAACAAGATCAGCTAAACTTGTGTATGTTAAAGTTGTATTTAATCTGTCCTCTAAACTGAAGACATTTTGCTATAGCCTTTTACTGTAGATGTGCATACTACTAGTTTCCCTCCCCCATTTTTCTCTTTCTATAGTACTAGGTCAGTTACGTAAAACTCCTTTCTTTCTCTTAGAAAAGGTTTATCTATGTACCTGCAACCCCTACTTTTACTGGTTTTCCTTATAGAAATGGTGGTCCTTTTCACCACACAGTGCTAGATTAGTAACACAAGATTTCTAGTGATTAGTAAGATACTGTGGTACACTGACCTGAAATTGAATGAGCTTGGGGTTTTTTTGGAAGCTGGTGGCCTGGTCTGTTTTTTCCTGGCTCATCCCACTCTGTTTGCCCTTGCTGCACTCGGGCTAAATCTGCTACTCTACCCTGCCCCCATTCCCACCCACCCCTGACATAATTTCCTTTATAGCTAAACCTGCTTTGCCCTACCACCACACTAGCCAATAGACACCCCCTCTCCTCTACTCATACCGTACATCACCATTAACTGTAACATCCACTTCCTACCCCTCCTGAGCCTTACCTGCTTTTAAGTCTTTCAGTCACTCACTTTATAAAACTCTTTCAGTCAATCCTGATTTCTTCTACTAACCTTAAATAAATTGTTACCCTTTAATTCTTTCTGACCTGAAACTAAATCATGACTATACCTTTCAAAACTCTATTTCACTCCCTCCTATTTCTAATTATTTTCTCAGCTCTAATCACTTACCATACTCCTCACCTGCTTATCACCCCATCGCACACTCTCTTATCACAATACCCACCATACAAATAACTACTCCATTCCTATTGCTCCCTCTCTCTTTAACCATACTACTATATAATTTCACATGTTCAAAATATTGTACATACCGAATGCCCAACTCTCATCAAACAAAACATCAATTAATTTGCAAATATTTCTTCCTACAAATACTTCAAAGCACAATACTACTCTTATCTGGTGATATTCAACCCAACCCGGGCCCTTGCCAACATCACTCTAACCATACTTATACAGCACATCCCCTTTCCAACTGCCTCACAAATAACTCATTAAGATCACAAGCCGCAAAAAATCTATTGCTTTTGTCAATGAATATACAAAGCATTGTCAATAAAAGCACCCTCCTCTATGCCTGATTTCTCAGTATAACCCAGATATACTTGCCCTATCTAAGAAATGGCTAAAATCTCATATTACAAACTGCAAAATTCTCCCTCCAGGTTATAATATTGTTTGACTGGATAGAAGTAAAACAAAAGGGTGGAGGAACAAGTTTTACTGTTTGGAGTGACTGGTACTTTTTATAAAGGACTTGAATTGGTAAAAAATGCATTTTCTGGTTTTACTGTTTATAAGTATTCTGACAAAATATTAACTGTTGAACATGCAAATGTGCTTTCCAAAGGTTTAAGTTTTATTCCAGCTAAGATGGCAGTGCTGCCTAATGTTCTTATGGATTTAAAGCTGTACACGTGAAATCTCAATCCTGCTTTGTGGTTTTCTAATGCTGTAGATAAGGGACATAATGGTCAATTTTTGAGTAGATCAAGTTTATTTAATCCCCTGCTCAATCATATTGTTCAGGTTTTCAAGAAAATATGTGAACTGGGGATTCGGAACATTTTAAAAAAGCCACCTCCATTTAAGTTTTCTAATATGGCTTTGAGTGAACAAGGGTTATTGGCTGAATTATGTAGTAATAAAGATATTAGAGTCATGAAACCTGATAAGGGCAGGAGATTAGTAGTTATGAAACCTGATAAGGGCAGGAGATTAGTAGTTATGAATAGTGCTGACTATTCTAACCATATGGATCTCTTTCTGTTTTTGGATACCTATTGTGAAGCTTCTAAGAATTAAATTAATATAGCACATGCCAAGATAGACATTTTGTTATTTGATTTGTTGATGGAAGGATCTATAACCCAACAGGAATACGACTTTGTATATCACACTCAGCCAGTTGTAGCGGGTATCTTTGTTATACCCAAGATTCATAAAAACATAGCTGATCCCCATTACACCCCATAGTTGACTCTAATAGCTCCAAGACGCAGTATATAGCCACATTTTTGGACAGGCTATTAAAGGAATCCATTGGACAATTGCCACAACTTTGTAAGGATTTGTGGCAATTTTTGTCTAGGATTAATCAAATACCCTTTGAGGAGAATTGCCTTCTTGTTACTATTGATGTATTGAACCTCTATACAGTTATTCCTCATGATGTTGGGGTTGAGTGGTTCAAGGGCATTTTATTTGAGATTGGAGGGTTAATGAATGAAAGAGTGAAATTAGAATCTACCCTCATGGAGGTGGTACTGAATAATATTTTTTATTCTTTGAAGGTCAGTTTTTTAAGCAGGTAATGGCAATGAGGGGAGCTTGTGCCCCCAGTTTCATTAATTTGGTTATGGCCCAATGGGAAGCACAATATGTTGTTAATAGTGAATTTAAAAGCTCTTGAGCCTTTTATACATGTTACCTGGATGACATATTTTTAATTTGGACTGACACCAAGGAAAGATTGCTTGAATTTGTTCATTATATAAATAATACTTATAATTTTTTAAATTTTCTTATATGTACGACAATAGTAGAATTTATTTTTTAAATATCATGGAGAAAAGTCTGCATCATTTTAAGGCCATTATTTTTAGAAAGTCAACCTTTTCGAATTCATATTTGCATTATACCAGTTGGCACCCAAAGCACCAGAAGAAGGTGGTAGTAAAGGGGCAACTGGTAAGGTTGGCCAGAATGATTAGCAATACAGAAGTTCTTTATAAAGAATGTGATTATGTGTTAGAGACATTTAAAAGAAGAGGATTTCCTAAGTATTTTTTGTCAGATATCAAGGAAGACGTGATTCAAAAAAGAGTACAAGGTCTTTATCCACCTCTACTTTGTCAAGAAGATCTTGAGACGTATAGGGCCAAAAGTAGAGAAGTTAATTCTCCATAAAATTTGGATGGGAAGCCTAAATCATGGCCCAACAGTCAGAAACTTTTTATTTCTACATTTTTTGTTGATAGTTATGCCATTGCTAAAGTTCTTTCAACAAATTGGACTTTATTCACCTTGAATATAAGAATCTTAATTTATTGGGAAATGCCCCCGCATAATATATAGGAATGCAAGATCTTTTAAACAACTTTTAGAACAAACTAAACCACTGACTAAAAGGAATGAAGGCATGACAAAATGTGGGAGATGCAAACAGTGTGTATATGTGTTAACCATTTACAGTATAAATATTAATGGTATTGAATATAAAATTAGAGGACATTTTTCTTGCGATTCCAGTCAGGTGGCATATGTAGACTGCTGTTTCACATGTCCCAGGTTTTATGTTAGAAAATTGTCTAGGAAAATCAAAGAAAGAATATATGAGCATAAACTGGACATCAAAAAATGCAAGAGCAGTAATGGGCATTTAACAGATTGTCCCCGGATATGACTTTAGATTTGTCATGATATAACAGATTAGGGAAGATCTGATGGGCTATGTTACTGGAGAACATCTAAACAAGTGTGAACTAAAATGGCAACTTATTTTGAATTCTACTAATTGGCCATGGATTAATGATGCAGTCTTTGTCAACTGTTTACTAAAATTAATACATTTGGAAGTTTAATAATTTATTAAGTTTTATTATGTCTTAGGATTTCTACTTAGTGTTATTATGTACAGGTTTTTTAAATGATTTACACTAATTAAGGTTTTAATTAAGATTTGATCAAGCTGGAATGCTATTGTTATTTTGTAAATTTATTGTATTAGTTTGACTGGGATGGTTAGTTTTGAAGAAGTTTCTATATAAAAAAAAACAAAAGTGTTTAACTCTCTTTTGGATTTATTAATGGAATTTGGCTATATTCTAGTTTAGTGTCCTGTTTGAATTCCTTCCAGGCTGCTGTTGCATGGTTTTGCGTTTCAGAATCTGTTGCTCCGTGTGTTCCCAGTTTCAATTCAGAGGGTGGAGGAGTAGCTATACTCTACTCTAACCAGTTCTACTCCCCCCAATAGCTATCCATGATTTCTGCACTGCCAAAATACTTATAGCAACCTGTAACCTAAATAACACAAAAAATGTGTCATTGCAGCAATCTATATACCCCAGGTAAAAACATTCTCATGCTCGAGCAGTTTCTTTTGTGAATTTCTATAGCCATTCCCTATGAAACTATCATCCTTGGGGATATGAATATTGACTGGAACCTTGTTAATACTGCATCCCCTAGCTACTCTATAAACCTTTATGGCTTTACCCAGCCGATCACCTTGCCCACATACCAGCAAAAAATTCCCAGAATGGCTCGGTCATAAACTGCATATTAGTATCCAACTCCCAGTGCTATTATAACCCTTCCTCCCTACCTAACTCACTTAGTGACCAACTCCCTACCTCAGTAGTAAGATACTTTCCCAATCCAAAGAAGACAAAGAGTCTCGTAACCTTAAAAACAACAATCATGTCACCCTAAATGAATTACTGTCCACTGTACACTGGCCATTCTTACACACATTACCCCTTAATGACACTGTCCAAAGCCTCAACAATATATTCCTAGAATCCCTTAACACCCTGGCTCCCAGTAGAAAACTTAGACTAAAATGTAATTATGCACCATGGCTAAACCAGGCAACTTGATCAGTTATGAACAAGACAGACAGTGCCTGGAGAGCATGGGAAAAGATAAGAACTCAGCTTTCTACCTGAGCTTATATAAACAGCTTCACAACCAAACAAAAAGCAGGTCTTACTAGACAAAAAAAAAAAATCAAAAATCTCTGAGCAAGCCACATTCCAATCCGAAGACATTCTGGCAGTCAATGAACAAATTACTATCTCCAGGGAACCCCTCTTCACCAAACACCTTCCCTAATAAACCTTAGAATGAAACAGCAACCCTACTTAAAAACTTTTTCATCAAAACAATAGAAAACTTTACTAATCCAGAAACTCTTGATATTAAGACTCCACCTCATCTTTTCCCCTCATTCTCCCTAGCATCCGTAGCAACTTCCTTCATCAAATCACTTCTTAACAAACTCAGACCCTGTTCTCCACCAATAAACTCCCTCCATTATTTCTCAAACATGCAGTAGAATCCATAACATACCCTATTTCTATACTTATCAATAGATCCATCTAAGAAAATACAGTACCAGATATCTGGAAAAATTCTTCATAATACCCCTCCACAAAGGACGAAATTCTGCAGAACCCTCAAATTACAGGCCTATTGCCATATTATCCCCCTTATCCAAGATGCTGGAAAAATGTATACATAGACAAATACTAAATCACCTCTTACAGGCAAACCTAATTACACCCACACAGCACGGTGTCCATCCCTCACACAGTACTACCACTTCCCTCCTATCTTTCACACACAACATTGCCCAAGCTAGATATGATAATAAACTAGTATCAGCTCTGCTCCTCGACCTATCCAAAGCATTTGATACCTTTTCCCACCCCATCCTCATAAACAAACTTTCCAACCTACAACTTTCTACCTCCACCACCTCCTGGTTTAACAACTACCTCTCAGATATCAGTCTGTCAGATGGCAAACATCCTTCTCCCCTTTCTGTCTTGTTAAGACCAGTGTTCTCCAGGGTTCTATCCTGGGCCCCCTACTTTTTAATATATTTACAAATAACCTCCATGTCTCTTGCCCCCACTCTGCCTTAATACAGTATGCAGAGTGACTATTCCACAATTATTAACACCTTCGATAATATACAAAATCTCCACACTGTCATTCAACAATCTCTGTACCAAGTAGAACAATGGCTAACTGAAAACAACCTGCTTCTCAACCCAAAATGACTAAGTTTCTCCTTTTCCTTCCAAAGAACCTCAATCCAGCTAAAGACAACTTCCCCATTTCATCCTTAGATAATACAATTATCACCGCTAACTCAAACACCAAATTGCTTGGCATTACTATAGACGACCAATTAAAATTCAATCTACATATCTTAAACTGTATCAAAAATTACAGTCAAAAACTAGGTCTTCTGTACTGCAACAATAAATAAATACCTAACAAATCTAGACCTACACTGGCTCAGACATTTATCCTACTATCCCTGCTGTATGCTGCTCCCATACTTACTAACCTCCAAAATAATCTCTTAACCAAACTAGACACCAGCTATATTTACTGCTTCTATTGTACTGAATTTCGATCTCCCACTGTTCATTATAGCCCCTAGCCACAAAATCATTAGCCATATTGTCCACCTGTTCATTCATAAACACTGTCATTCATATTTAATTTTGCTATATGCAACATCTGATTGTTGACAATATTTTGAAAAATGTGTAGTGGGTGTATAGTAGTTCTATGTAAATATATGTTCTTTTTTACATACTTTTTATATAATGTAGTATCTATTTCTCCTGTTTGATTCATAATTCATCTGATATCTAAAAAAATTATCTGAAAGAAATGTATCGTACCCTTAAATTTCAAAAATTCTTTGGTAGCATTTATATATGTAAGAAATTCTTCATATAGACGCAGTGAACCTTGCCATATAAGAAAGAAGTCATCTACAAACTCTTTGTAAAATAACACATTATTATAATACTGCAGAATAACATATGTGTTGTAGCTTTAGGAAGCATTTCTAAGACCTGAACGTGCATATATAAATAGCGGGCACAAGCTAGCTTCAGTGCCATTTTGTGTGTACAGCCAGAGTGTGAACATCTATGCATGAGACATTTGCATGTATGTATATAGTAAAGCTGTATGAACAGTTCATCTACATCCTCACTAGACGACCAACAAATACTGATTGCTTTGTGATAATATACAATCATTCTCACATTTGTTCATGACAATATTTGCATAGCTGTTGGCCACAGGAGTACCCATGGCCAGAGAGTAAGATGTAGACAGAGAAAAGTGTGTAGGTGTTATATATAGCTTATGGGAGAGAATGTCTTTAGAATGCGATTATATAAAAGGGGAGAAAGTGGAAATTTAAAAGAGTAAGCTAGGGAGAGAGGAGTGTGAGTATATTTAAGAAATGTAATTGAAGGTAGAGGGGTATGTCAGATGATTGGATTGGGATGGAGATAACGTTTGATTGGGTGCCACTGTCTGTAGGAGGAGATTGGTTAAGTGTAATTGTGGAGTAGGTGTTGCAGAGATGGATTAGTTAGTGAGGGTGAAGGATACTTGGGGGTTAACTAACAGAGTTCTGAGTGTAGGAATGAGCAGATTTAGTGAGAAGGGGAAGAGTGTATGTGAATGTGATGAAAATATATGGGTGTTAGTTGGTAGTTCTATGAAATAGATAGCACAATGGGAATTTATTAAAGGAATGGGTTAGCATGTATGAGAGAAAGCGGTAAAAATAAAAATGCGCAGCGCTTTTGTTTGGAACTATTGTCTTTTTTTAACCCTCAGTGCTTTTGTTTCATTGGTATTTGGTTGCTTTATTCTTTTACTGGTTCGATCCATTGTTGAATGTCACCATTCATTCCACACCTACTACTGTGGTGATAGTAACTGAACAACATAAACAGTTTGCTCGTTTCTACTTTGATTGATATCAAGATGGATACTGATTTGGATTTTCAAGTTGTGAGGCGGCTTGATGTTGGTATTTTGATGTTAGGTTATGAGTGGGTTTGAGACCATTTCAAGAATTCGATGGATCAAACCATAGACAACCATTGTTTTAATTGAAATTTGGAGGCAATATTTATTTGCAGAAAAGAAGAAATACAAGAAAGCTTTTGGGGCACAACACAACAATTTATATACTAACTACTAAAAAAGGGAGGTAGGTCGGATCCAGAAAAGAACTGTTATATTTTATTGCATAGAAGTTAAACATTATACGGAAGGTCTTTTAATTTTTCTAATGGTGTTAACGTTAACAGAACCTGTTTTTTTTTTCCAGGACTTAGTTTTTTTTTACTGAGTCGGAATATTTTGAGGATGTTGATTGATAACAATAAACAAAGGTTGACTGATTGAGAAACATTCAAAGGAAGTAACGCTTTGTTTAAGAACAAGACTGCCTTTAACCATTTTGCTAAAAATATAACAAAATTAGGTTTAAAGGATAAATTTGGTTCTACTTTTTCCAACAAGAAACCTTACAACTATAGTACAGGTTCCACTGCCTTTGGGAACCAGTCTATGACTTTTAAAGACAAGTTAACTTCTAATAGAAGCAGCGTGGTTTGTAATTCTGATTTTTTTGTTACTGCTTCTGTTAATAACAATGCTGGAAAACCAGTCATTAATAGTGATACTGACACAGTGAATGTTGTTCCTATTGACAGTACAAAAGTAACCCATTATCTGATTCAGGACCTGCTGTTGTTCCAAAAACTACAATAAGAAGACTGTTTGACTTGGACTTATTCAATGTTGTAAATTTGACAGACTACATTTTTTCTGATGTTCAATTAAAGGTGTTAAAGTTAGGTTTGAATTTTGTACCATTGCATCGGGGCAACTATTGTAAAACAGTAGTTGATATTATGAAATTTACAAGAAGGTTAAATTTAACCTATCTGTTTAATAATATAGATGATATTAGCAAATGTCTTGTTAAACCTTCCACCTATAATCCTACTTTACATCAAACCCTAAGAATATTTCAAGAACAATGTATTCAAGATGTTAATAAACATCTTATTAGGAAAAATATACATATGGATTATAATTTGACATCTATCGAGAGATTAGCCTTACTTGACTTGCAGAAACTGACTGATAAAATAAGATTTATGAAAAGTGATAAAGGGTCCAACATTGTCATTATGACACAGGATAAATATAGAAAATGTATGTTGGATTTATTAAGTAATAGATTTGAATATGAACTTGTCCCTTTACACTTTATACACAGTCATGTTTGATGTCTGGACAAATTGCATTTGATTTATATGATTTTTGTGTAATTTCTGAGCCAAAAATTGGGTTAATTTTTTCGAAAAAAACAAAAACAAAAATTAGAACCTCCATCATTCCCCTATTGTTGTTTCAGCCCCATTCAGCTACAGAAGGCATTGCATTAATTATAGATTCATTATCAATACTATTTGTTTATTATTTGAAATTATCTTGGACAATAATTTTTAAACAGATAAAAGGCATAGCGATGGGTTCTCAAAATGAAATAATCCCATTATTGAAAGAAAAATTTCATGTTAAGTTTTATTGTCGATTTGTTGATGACGGAGGACCTGATATAGTTGATCAATTCATGGGTTTGACATTCATCTATGGTGGGATGACACTGAAAGTAAATTTCAAAGTAATATACATATTTACATCATTCTAGTGGACATCCAAAGTACATGATCAATAATATTCCCAAGGGGCAATTTATACTGGGCAAGTCGAATGACCACTAGAGATGAGGACTTAGTTGCTGAATTTGATTTTATTATTGAATTATTCTCTAAGTTTATGTAATAACATTAATGGTTCAACATTTTCACTAAATCAGTTAAATCTTCTTTAACTTGTTCCTTTGAAATGAGTGCAGATAGTAAGGATTTGTGTACTATCTTGGAAAACAATTGGAAAATCATTAAAGGTAACCCTGAAATTTCTTTGGTTTTAGGAGATAAACCAAGATGTGTTTTGAATACAATTTGAAAAACATTCTAGAAAAGGGTCAAAAACAGTTAATATTAGTGTATCAAGGATGTACTGCCTGTAGGTTTATCTTGGTCAGTCCCTATATTTCTGTGTGTTCCATTCCTTACACTATTGAAGTACCTGGTTTAGTCTCTCATTTTGTTCTGGGTGTCCAGCATTTTACGTTGGGATGACTACCAGGAAACTTAGTAATAAACATTCTATTGATTGTGTTTTATATAAAAAAGCAACCTGGCAAATAAAGTTAAAATCTGACAGGCCACGGGGTTAAATGAATGTATCAACGTAAAATGTTTTTAAAAAAACGCCAAGTTAAGTTACTGATAAAAAGAAAGTAGTTTCTTTCTTTTTAAACAACATTGTTTTTAGTAATTGGTTCAACACTTGTTTTTATTAGTCTAATTAGTATTAATTAAGTAATTATTGTATTTAATTGTGATCTGAACATGTGTTTTTTCATTCTGAAGAAGTTTTTGAAGCGGGTCAAAAAAAATCGTTAATACGCTATTTGGTTTGGAACTATTGTCTTTTGCTTAACCTCAGTGGCTTTTGTTTCATTGGTATTTGGTTGCTTTATTCTTTTACTGATGTATGAGAGAAGGCTGATGCAGATGGGTATGAGTAGTTAGTGTGATGGTTTGTTATAAGCAAGAATGGGAGTACAGCACAGGTAAGAGTGAGGGTAAAGCAGGAGGTATGTGTAGTTAGTGATAGAATTTGCTGTCTGGAGGAGTGTGAGAAAGAAAGTCATATATGCGCTGGAAGGGTAAGAGTCTACTTTGAGTGGACATAGTGGGGAGGAGGGGCAGGAGAAAGTAATGCCCTGGGAGGGAACTGGGGAATTGTCAGTGGGAGCGGAGTAAAGCAGGTTACAGACACTCATGCATCAGCCTGAGTCAATCTGTAAACACACACAAACACAGTTAGGGCCCTAAAACAGACCTAGAATGGTAGTAAGTCAGCCAAATAAAGTAAAGAGTTAAAAATAAAAAAGAGAGACAATTTTGTATAGCTTAGCTGTGATGTAGCACAGTAAAAGTGGGTTAAACTAAGTGTTATATCAGCTGCATTAAGCAGCAGCTAAAAATAGGAATACACTGCATGTTACAATATACAGCACAATGCAAAGTTGAATACAATCGGCAAGTAACACCTCAAACATGTACGAACACAGTTTTAATCAGTAGTTAAGCGCTTTTCGTCTCCTTAATATAAGACTTCTTCAGACAGTTGATACAAGAAAACCACTCTGTTTAAATACATATCACCTGGTGCATTTAGAATCAATTACGCTGGTCTCATTTCAAAGCGAAAGTTCCTGTAACTACATCTTAAAAGTCCTTTTAAAAGTCATCAGAAACATCATATAAAAGAAAAATACTAGTAAGAAAGACATATACTTTAAACGAACGTCAAAACCGAATGCTTGTCATCTCGTTACTTTAAATATGTAAACACACACTAACTTAAATGTTATTCTAAAATGATAAAATGAATAGACATTTCTTCCACAAATTACAGCCCAACCAAAATGTAAATTTCAAAAATGTTTTTTGTAAAGTTAAATTTCTCAGTTTAAAAATGTTTTTTAATGAATTAAGTTTCTCAGTTTTAAAATACATGCGATAGAAGTCACCTCATTTAACCCAGGTGGGTTATGTGAATTCAACCTGAGTTGCCAAAGGAGCTCTTGTTTTTCCAAAAGTAAATGGTGGGGGCCCCCTTTTGCACTCACAGGAACCTGACTAATTACTCTAAAAAGGAAGTAATGAGCTGGCTGTTCTGAACAGTGTCTAGCTAGAGCGTTTATAAGGTTTTTCTTCATAATATGATATGTGTGCTCGTAGATTCTCTTTTTCAATTTCCTGTCAGTCTTTCCAACATAAAACGCTGGACAGACTGCACAGGTAGACAACAGACTTGGAATTACAGTTGAATCTACCCTTTGCTTTTACTTTATTTGTTCCAATTTCAAAGTGTGTTCCTGTTGCAACGTATTTACAATAGTTGCAACTCTCACACTTATATGTACCTTCTGTTCTACTATCAGGGGTTCTGATTCCAAAATCTGTTTGAAATTCCTACCTTTTCTATATACAAAGGATGGAAAATCTCCTAATTTGTCTAAAATTTCTAGCTGTGTCAAAAAATGTTTTTCTTCAAAATGAACTAAATTTCTTTTGATTGTTAATTAAAGGAAGTAAGGAAACAGCTAGGGAGCACCCTGACAGTAACTCTTGTTTCCAGTATTTCATCCTGAGTTAAATTATTGGTTACTGTGTCTGTGTCACACTCTCCTGCAGGAAATGTTATGGAAATAATTCCCATATACTACTTCAGAAATCTACTCTCTCTTCTGTTTTGGTTTCCCTTCTAGTTCCACTGAAGCATCCTCACCATTGCAAATCAGGTTCCAGTCCTGACCCACAAATAAAATGCCTTGAAGAAAGTTTATTGTTTGTCCCAAAATTCTCTTAAGCTCCATAATACTAATTTTAGGTGGGATGTGAGTATATGCCAACATAATCCTCACCCTCTCCTGCCAATAACCACTTACTACCAAAAAAGGTGCCATAACATTTTCTCTTTTGTCACTGTTGGTGCCCCTCTTGCAGTGAGTATTACCACTCCACTTTTCCTTGATGAGGGATTTTTCCATGATATCCTGATGAATGTCCACCTTGAAATCCATTCTTTGTCAAATATGACTAAGAAAAATATTTCTTATTTTAATATCATTCGCATATACACATAAAACTTCCCTACTTCAAATTTAAAATACCTCTGACTGCATACTATATAGAACTGCTTTACAGTATAACAGATAATTTGTATCATGAATTTTTAAACATCTATTAATAAGAACAAACACTGTTTTACTTACAGTTACTTCTTCAGTACCAACAGTATCCTTCTAAACATTAATGACATAAAGTGGGATATACACTTCATAGTTCTTCCACCCATTAAACAAAGTCAACATTTTCAGCCACTACTTCTTGCAGAACCACAATTTAGGTATCTAAACAATATCTATTGGGATTGAGGTTTTTACAGTTCTCCCACTTATTTACTAACTTCACATTATTGTTGGTCTTTTTTCTGATCATTTGAATTTCCTAACATCAGACTCTGGTTCAATTCCAATGTACTTTTTAATTCTTCTGGACATTTTCTGAGCTTTTTTTCTGTCACTCAAACATTTTCCTTTAGAACAATGGAAAATGACTGACAAAGCCTTTCTATGGGCTTTGTTATTGTCAGAAGATTGAGAAGCATAATCCCCTTCACCTCTGGCTCCCACTTTGTTGGCTAAACTTTAATATTTCCTCATTAGCCTGCTCTACATCCAAAAGGTCTTTGATCTTCTAGGGAAAATATTCTGAAGACACTGGGATATAATAACTTGAATCTCATACATACCTCTTGAATCTCCAGATTGTGGGACAAACTTGCTTATATTCTGTCTGGTGTACAGTGAGTAATCATTTTCTACAAAGACTTTGGTGTCCCAAGTTTAATATTTTCCTGTTTACCACAGTTTTGTCAGAAGCATTTCTTTCTGTTGATATGATTACATCGTTACTAATATAGATCTTGGTTGTTTTCCTGTGGCCAGATTTAGAGCTTACACATGATGTGTTTCCTGAGCTAACAAACCTTACTGTGGAACACTGTTCCAGTTATCTATTCTCTCTCTCTCTCTGTCTATCTGTCTCTCTCTCTCTCTGTCTATCTATATCCATCTCTCTATCTACCTATCTATCTATCTATCTATCTATCTATCTATCTATCTATCTATCTATCTATCTATCTATCCATCCTTTGTTGACCAGGTTAGTCCCAAGAGGCTATTGGCCTCTTTTCAGGAGACACCCAATGTGGTGTTTCTACTACTGGGGGACATTTGTCCAGGGCACTGGCAAATGTCCCTACTCCTTTCAGTAAATGCCATGGGATCTTTTACATCCATCTGAGCTACCACCAAATCAAGCAGACAGGACCACCTTTTATAGGTCAAATGTTCATAGTTTTTCACTAGGTTAATGACCAGTAGGACCCTTACAAACTTAGCCATGCACCCCAAGCCATCTGGGTCCTGAGAATCATGGGCACCTTTATGGGGGGCATGTTCATAGGGAGGTAACTAAGGATTTGCAGGGTGGATGTTAGTAAGGATAATACTTTTCTTATTGATGACCTCTTTCCATAAGGGACCTGGAGGCCAGATCAGAGGAAAATTTATGATTTCCCATCCAGTTGTCAAGGTTTCATTTCAATAGGGTCAGGGAAGAAGTCTGTTTTACATGGCTGGGGAACCTACTACATGGGGTGGGGATCCTTTGGGACACACATCTGTCTCTCCAGCATGTTCTGTTCATGTCACAAGTGAAGTTAAGATCTCTGGATCTAGTATTTCTTTGATGTTTGTTTTGTGCATTTGCAACAGATCCAATAGGGCTTGGCCTGAGGAAGCCTTGTAAGCCAGGTAAAGATCTACTTTCAGCAACCTGTAGGAGAATGAATACAGAGACAGAGCCTTTAGGTGATTATTGTAGAACAGAGTATTCATGCCCTGAATTCTCCTGAGAAATCTTTGTAGATGTTCCAGCTGTTGCAATTGTCTGGTTAGATACATGACCGAGGGGGCACTGTATTCAATGGTAGATCTGATAAGGACGGAGTAGAGTGGTACTATAACTTCCTTTGACCCACTTGCCATACCTGTTCCTATAAGTTGGGGGATCATAGAATGATTTTCTTACTATCTTAGCTACATGCTGATCAAAGGCCATATTCCTGTCTACATATGATCCCAGATCCCTTATTACTGAGTCAACTCTTAGGGGTGTTTTATTGATGGAGTAATTAACTTGGGTTGACAGCAATACATTTCTGACAATGAGTTTTAGGCCATGGCTTTGGCACCAGTCATTTGTCTGAGTTGCAAGATGTTGGTGTCTTGGCGGTCATCTGTAATAGCTTCCAATTTGCAGTCATTTGCAAACTTTGTGAGCCAGAGGCCTTGAACATTAGCATTGACTTCTGAAAAGTAGATGCCAAACAGGAGCTGGTCCAGCATAGAGCCCTTGGGTACTGCACTGATGTCCAGCTCTTGGTGGAGGCTTTCTCACCAATCCTGATTTCTTAGGTCCTGTCTGTGTGTTAGCTGGCAATTTAGTGAGTTATGCAGGGATTTATGCCTAGCTCAGAGAGCTTATCAACAATGCCTGATGATGGTATTGTATTGAATGCCTTAGCTAGGTCAAGATACACAGTATCCACTGTCTTACTCTTGTTTATTGCCTTGGTGATCCTCTCAAAGAAGTCTACCAGGTTAGGTAGGCATGACCTTCCCTTAACAAAGCCAAATTGGGATGAGTCTAGTGTCTGTAGGTTGCCAATGTCCTTGTTTATCATTTCCATGATAATTCATTCCATGGCTTTGCATATTAGGCTAATTATACCAATGGTTCTGTAGTTCCCTGTGTCAGTTGATGGCCTGGTCTTGTAGAGGGGAATGACTGTTGTGGCCCTCCATTTGTTTGGAATGTAGCCTGTTATAAGGCTGTAGTTGAAAAGTGCCTCAATGTGGCCCTGATAGGTCATGTTTTAGACTTTTCAGGTAACAAATGGGGATTAGGTTCATAGGTAGGTACTAGGCTATCAGCTCAAGGGCCTACGTCAGCCTAGCCAACAAGGTTCACTGGCTTACGTCACCCAAGAAAGTTATTTTCCTGTGCCGCTATCGAGCAGAGACACAGAAGTGATCCCCGGGGAGAATTTCCTATTTCCCATCCACTCATCAAGATTTTTCTTGAAGAGTGCAAATGAAGAACTTTGCTTGACATAGATGGGTAGCCTGTTCCAGAGTATGGAAGTCTCTAGGACAGGAATCTATTCCTCCAGCATGTCCTGTTTATTGTGGTGACAAGATTTAGGTCCCTAGAGCATGTAACTCAGAGGGATTGGGATTTCTTTAGGTGTAGCATGTCCAACAGCTCTGGGTTTGACATAATTTTGTATGTTAGGAAGAGGTCACCTCTGATTAGGCAATATGCGACAGAGTAAAGTGAGATGGTCTGAGTAGGGCATCTGTTTGAGGCCAATAATCCTCTTTGTGAGGTATTTCTGTGGCCTTTCCAGTTGTTGTAGATGTCTTATGAGGTACATACCATATGTTAGGCAGAGATCACCTCGGAGTAGGCGATATGCTACAGAGTAAAGCTGGAGTTTTGTGAGGCGGTCAGTGTAGGGCATTTGTTTGAGGCCAATAAACCTCTTTGTGAGGTACTTCTGTGGCCTTTCCAGCTGCTGCAGATGTCTTGTGAGATACATTCCAAATGGGGCTAATGAGTGTCGAGTAGAGGGGAACAATGACCTCTTTTTTCCTGGATGAGAACCCTTTTATGATGAGGTGTGCCACATAGAAGGACTTCCTGACTACTGTGGCGATGTGACTATCAAAGGAGAGACTACTGTCCACCTGGGTCCCAAGGTATCTTATCATGCATTCGGTGTTAAGTAGATTGCTGCCTATGTGGTAGTTCATGGGTACAGAGTTTTTACCAAAGGGGATGACACTGCACTTTTTGGCATTGAGCTTGAGGCCACGGCTCTGACACCAGGTGTCTGTCTCAGCGAGGCCCTTCTGTAGGATGTCCACATCATTTGAGGACTTGACTATTGCTTCTAGTTTGCAGTTATCTGTGAACTTCATTAGCCAGAGGCCTTCTGTGTTAACCTGTACTTCAGAGAAGTAGATACCAAACAGGAGAGGTCCCAGAACGGAACCCTGTGGTACTCCACTTGTCACTGCTTTGTGGTCAGATTTGGAGTCTGCAACATTTACAGTGTGGGTTCTGTCAGTGAGCCAGTTGGCAACCCATCTTGTGATGTAGGGATTTATACCTAGTTTAGTGAGTTTAGCTATAATTCCAGAATGGGGATGGTGTTGAAAGCTTTGACGAGGTCAAGATAGGCTGTGTGAACCACCTTACCCTCATCTACGGCTTTGGTGACTGCCTCAAAGAAGTCGATCAGGTTCAGGAGGCATGATCTGCCTTTCACAAACCTGAACTGGGTGGGATCCAGAGTTTGGAGGTTACCAATGTCTTTGTTTATGAGTTCCATGATGATACGTTCCATGGCCTTGCAGACCAGGCTCGCCAGGCTAATAGGTCGATAGTTCCCGGGATCAGTGATGACTCCCCCTTTGTGGAGTGGGATAACTGTTGCTGTGCACCATTCAGTGGGCACAAAGCCTGATGCAAGGCTATTATTGAACATGGTGCTTAAGTGGGGATCTTGGTTGGAACCCATGAATGTGGTGTTTTTGCCTTTAGAGACTGCTGTCAGCAACTGGTCCTTGCTAATAGTTGAAGGGTAGTATGTTGGAGGGGATGTTACCTGGTGAAAATGAGCAGGAGTGGGGTTCATAGTTTCATAGCTGAGTACTAGCCTAACTGCCCTGAAAGACTATTTTAAGCCTGACAAATAACCCAAGGTCAGAATCAAACTCTGTACCTTGTTATGAGATGAAGACCTTAACCATTATGCCAAACCCACTCATAAACATATTATCCCTTATGTGGACTCAAACCCTCAACTTTTTCGGACATACTTCATTAATATGTATAGCCATTCAGGCAGTTGGAGTATACTTTTCATAGTTCATAGGTAAATACTAGGATAGCTGCCCTTGTGGGTCATTTTAAACCTATCTAATTTCCCCTCTAAAGGTGAGAATCAAACTGAGTACCTTGTGTCTGAGAGGTAAACACCTTAACCATTATACCACTCTCTCCCACGGCTATGGTGATGATGTTTGAGCTGAATTTATCACCCAGTAGATTTGCTATGTCACCATGATTGATGAAGGTGGTACAGTTCACCATTTCAGGACATTGCAGTGTATTACCTCTAAGGTCCTGGACATAGCTGAAGAAGGCCTTATGATAGTCCTTAGCCTGCAAGGCTATCCTGATCTTGTAGTCTGCCTTGTTGGACTTAATTAGACCTCTTAGTTTCTTGCTTAGTTGCATAAGAGTGGACTTGTCTTTAAGGGAGTTGCTCTTCCTGATTTTGGCCACACGTTTTCTTCTTTTATTATCTAACATATTTAGGTGAGGATTTCACCAGTGAGGTTTGTTTTTAGTGTTAGCCTCTATCCAGCCATTCACAAGTTTGTATAGGGACTCTGTAAATGATTCTACATAGGTAGCTGTGGTCTTGGGATTAGGGGAAGCCTTGAATTTTGACAAAGTGTCATTTAATAGGATGTAATTTCCTTTAGAATAATTCCTGTTACTGATTTAGCTGGGTTTTCTGGGTTGCTTTATCACTTCAAATGAGAATGTTTTGTCATCTGAACTCACTAGTGAGGATGTAATATGTGTCCCCCTTATTTTAAACATGTGAGTACATTTGATTTTAAAGCTGGCACTTGGAACTGATTTTTACTACACAGATGCAAGGTTCTTCCCAGACACAGATTTATTTCTCCTTCTCTGATTGATTTTCATTTACTTTCTCCACCTTTCTTCTTTGTTGGCATCCAGGTAGTATAATTGTTAGTCAATAACTGAATTCTGCCAAAACTGATAAATTTTCATGGCTTTTTTTAAACAATTTCTTACTTTTCACACTGGGAGGACTCTAGTTAACTTGTTATTCAATGTGTAGCCATCTTATAAGTCTTACCTGGCCCAATATGTTTTAGGAATTATAGAATTAAAATACTTGAATACTGATTTTTAGGATAATCTGCAGATTCTAGATACATCATACATACATACATTAGAATTTAGACTTAAAGAACCTAAAGACTATGGATCTAGTTGATGGGGTAATCGCTGGAGCAGGTATATTTCCTGATATGGAGTGGTTAAAGCTATTTGGGAATTATGTAAATTAGCCAAGCTGCTGGAGGTATTAGTTAATAGTACCTTTGAGACCATAAAAGACATCACTTTGTAAATGACCATGATGTGTATGGTGGTTTTCTAGAACTGTATGGCCCTTGATTACCTGCTGGCTTTCCCTCGTGGGTCTTGTGGGTTGATCAGAAAGGAATACTGTAGATATACACTAGATAAAAGTGAATCTATCAGGGCACATCTGCAGATTATGAATGAGGGGATGACCAAGGTGCAGAACATTGTTAACACCTCATGGACAGACTGGATTGCAAGCTTACTTCAAGGGTGGGGTGGAACAGTTATAAAATATCTTCTGGTAGTTATATTGATTTTGGTAGCACTAACTATTACAGTATCACTTTGCAAACTATGCATTACAAAAACTTTAGTGGAAGATGGCATAAAGCCTGGGATGCAACTCCCAGACTTGTTCTGAGTTGATTCTAAACGACAAAAAATACACTGAACCCACAGACATCGCCAATATCCTGGCAGACAGGTTCAGTGCAAACTTCTCCACCCACTCCCCCCCAAAAGAGCAGGGGCAGAGGGCTGCCTCACAAACATCTCTGATGCTCAGGTGAAGGCTGCCCTCTCCAAAGCAAAAAACACTGCTTCCATGGGACCAGATGGCGTCCCAGGTTGCGTCCTACATGAACTCCAAGAGGAACTAATCCCTCAAATAAAACAGCTATACAATCTCAGCCTCACTACAGGATATGTGCCCACAGAATGGCGTACAGCAACAGTGGTCCCACTCCACAAAGGTGGAGCCTCTACGGACCCTGGAAACTATCGCCCCATAAGCCTGACTAGCTTAGTCTGCAAGGCTATGGAGAGGATCATCATGGAGCTCATAAACAAAGACATTGGGGACCTACAGACACTAGATCCTACCCAGTTCGGCTTTGTCAAGGGCAGATCCTTCCTTTTGAACCTGGTTGACTTCTTTGAAACAGTCACCAAAGCCATAGATGAAGGGAAGGTAGTCCACACAGCCTATCTGGACCTTGCAAAGGCATTTGACACAATACCCCACTCAGGCATCATAGATAAGCTATCCAACTTAAATATAAACCCCTATGTCACAAGATGGGTCGCAAACTGGCTCAAAGACAGAACCCACAGAATGAGAGTTGCTGGAGCCATGTCCGACTCGAAACTGGTCACAAGTGGCATCCCACAGGGTTCTGTCCTGGGACCACTCTTGTTCGGTATATACTTTTCCGAGGTACAGGCAAACATGGGAGGACTATGGCTCACCAAGTTTGCAGATGACTGCAAACTGGGCGCCATAATCAACTCTCCAGCTGACACAAACATCCTTCAAAAAGGTCTCACAGAGACAGATAACTGGTGCCAGTGCCATGGTTTAAAGCTAAATGCCAAAAAATGTATAGTCATACCCTTTGGCAAAAACAATGTGCCTACAAATTACCACATAGGCGGAAACCCATTAAGTACAGAGAAAGTTATTAGGGACCTGGGGACCCAAGTTGATAGCAATCTCACCTTTGAAAACCACATTGCCAAAGTGGTTAGAAAGACCTTCTACATAGCCTACCTCATCATGAAGGGTTTCACATCTAGATCAAGAGAGGTAATCGTGCCCCTTTATTCATCCCTCATCAGGCCCATCATAGAATACAATGCCCCCTTTGGGATGTACCTTACCCGACACCTGCAGCAATTAGAAAGACCCCAAAAGTATCTCACCAAGAGGATCAAGGGTCTCAAACAGATGCCATATGCTGCTCGGTTAAAAAAACTCCAGCTCTACTCAGTTGCATACCACCTACTTCGAGGCGATCTATGCCTGACATACAAAGCAATGTCAAATCCAGAATTAATGGACATGCTCCACCTCAGTAAATCTAAATCCCTTAGAGCCACACGCTCGAGGGACTTGAACCTCAGCACAGAAATAAATAGAACTTGCTGGAGGGACAGGTTCATAACCCAGAGGCTCCCTTTGCTCTGGAATAGAATTCCAGTTCATGTGAGGCAGAGCACCTCACTGAATCTTTTCAAGAAGAATCTCGATAGGTGGATGGGGGATCGTAGGTTTGTCCCAGGGATTACTCCCATGTCACTATTAGACAGAGGCACAGTAAACTAAACCTTAAAAAGGGCACAGTATACTCAAATCAAGGGGTGGCGTAAGCCATACAGAATCGGGCTAGGCTTATAATTGCCCCAGGGCAGATAGCCTAGTATGAACCTATGAACCTTTATTCAAACGAGGTTACAGTGGTTAGCAATACAGATACAATACATTTGTGAAGTGACTACAAAAGAAGGTCCCTGTAAAACTTTCATGAGGGACCTCAGGGAGAGCAGTTAGACTGAGGTTTTTAACTTAAAAGTAGTTGTTAGGCATAATAGTTTCAGGGAAAGACAAATCAGTAGAAAGGGAAAGATAACCTTTCTAACTAAGCATGATATGTGCAGAAATAATAGTTCTCAAGGGAAAGCTACAGAATTCTCCTTTCTCAAGGGAAAGATATGTGTACTTCCAATGGAATGTTTGATAAAGAATAGACAGCGAGGCATTGTCAGGCATCTGCGAGACAAGGCCTGGGAATCAAGGTTAAGGGGGTAGATACCGCTACCAGAGGAAAGTTACTGAACTGAAGTAATGTAATATAATATATATGTTTAGGACAGAGACGTCAGTTGTAGTCTGGTATAAGACATGTTCAAATATCATTACTGAACTGCTTTCATGCTTTCAGTTATACCATTTGAATATGCTGCTGTGATATTTATATCTGGTACTATTATATTATATGCTACTCACTACAATAAACTATTATTAAGCAATCCAGGGTAACAGAACTCTGATTTCTTAGAGTATGATATGACTGTTGGGTCTTCATGCCACTTAGAGATCCAAGCCAGCAAAACTAGTGCTGAAACCTGAAGCTCCTTAAAATTTTTCCTGCCATAATGCACTTACAGGTGAAGTTACCTCAGACTGATTTTGCTGCCAAGAAGTATAAAGTCCCTATGATAAAAGCAATGAAGGAGAGCTTTAACAGTCCTTGAGGTCTTTCAGGAATTGCAGTTTGGAAGGGGGTGTATGGAGGATGTTATATTGGATGGACCTGGATGAAAGGATCCAGTGTCATGGGAAGTACATAACTACCATATTCTATTCATCCCCATCCATCCAATCTAACTGTTGAGTCATAATTAATCCCCAGCTATGGAGCACTTTGGTAAGTAGCATCATGACAAGGAGATCCCTGAGGGCAGTGGCTCCAAAGAAAGCCTTGGATCTTGAAGTAACATGCAATTTGTAGTGCATGTCAGTGGTGGGCAATGTAGACCAGGTAACTGCAGCACAGATTTCATCAAATGATGAATTTCTGAAGAAGGCCGTAGAAGTGGCAATGGACATCATATAAAAAGCTTTTGGCTTGCATGGCAAAGGGTGGTTGCATGTGGAACAGAAAAAGGAAATACAGCCTGAAAGCCACCTGGATAGAGCAACTTTTGGCATTTTAGGACCAATATTGTTTGCTGTAAATTCACAGACAATTGAGAATCCTTCCATCTGAATTTAGTTCTGTGTAGGTAAAATCGTAGTTGTCTGTGAACATGTAAGTTGTGTAGGAAAATACCCTTCTTTGAGTAATCAGGAAAAGATACTGGCAGATGAACAGGTTAGTTCAAATGTGTATTGGAAGCCACTTTGGGGACAAGTGAAGGATTAATGTGCAGTGTGTAATGAAACCCTGTCCTTATGGAAAACTAAATAAGGAGAGACAGAAGACAGTGCCTGTAATTCTGATATCCTTCTGGCAGAAGTAATTGCTACAAAAGGTAAGGTTTCCAAGATAAAAAAAACTTCAAAAGCAGTACAGGATGTTGGTGCAAAAGAAGCCTTTATCAATGCTTCCAGAACAAAATTAAGGTCCCATGGGAGTACATGTTTCCTGACTGGAAGACATAGAAGAAAGGTTTCACTGAAGAAGGCTGCACATATATGAAGAGGTAAAGTTCAATAATCATATCCACTGGGAAAAATTGGAAATTGCAGCTGGATGCACTTTAATGGTAGAAAAACTGGAGCCTGTATTAAATAAGTGCTTTTGGAAAAGAGGAGCTTCAGGAATACATGCATTAGGAGTATATTCTCTGTGTCAAAGCCCAAATTGAAAAACATTTCTGCTTGCTATGGTAAACTTTGCCCTTTGAGATATGGATAAGATCCAAATAACTTCAAGGGACAAGAAAGAGTTATAGGCCATCATTGGAATCAGAGAAACCAAGTGGTCAACTTAAGTGTGTAGGATGGGTGGGATAGAAGATCCTTACTGGAATCCAAGGGCCAAGGGATTTCTCTGTTATGAGGCTTTTGCAGGGAAACCAACTTGCCTGGGCTAGTGAGAAGCAAGACGATGACTGTGGCTTTGCATCATAAGGATTACTGTAAAAAATACTATTATGTATGTTCCACTTACTTGTACCTGTAGTAGATGTTCATATAACACACTGCCTTGCTGGAATATGGCTATTAGTGCCCTGTCACCCTCCATATGGCATTCTGTCAAATTTCAGAACTCCTCCCACTGCCTGTCTATGAGAGTGAAGGACCAGTCACCCGGCAGGGCCAGGATAGCACTTCACACTCACAGACAGGACCCCTTCAGTTTTCTATGGTGCAACATGAAGAGCAGATAGAAACACAAGTTTAAATGTCTACTATTCCAAATCAAATGCCACATGCACTCCAACAACCAATTATATACACCCAAAAAAAGTGGGATGGTTGGAGGGTACTGTAGTAAGGCAGTGTGTTTTATGGTCATCTACTGTTACAGGTACGTGGCTTCATGAAGATATGGATGGAAAACCAAGTTAAGACCTGTAGAGTCCACTCCTTTCCAATATGCCACTGAAGAGGAAAAGGCCTGGTGGAATGTTCCTTTACTTTGCCTAGATTTGCCTTCCCATGGTGGAATGTGACATAAAACAACCAATGTGCAATGGATTGCTTAGATCTAGATAGTCCTTTCTTTAACCCAGAAAAGGAAATAAACAGACTTTTAGTCTTCCTAAAGGGCTTTGTTTTGTCAAGGTAGTGCCTGAGCTGCCTATGCACATCCAAGGTATGAAGCATCCTCTCTTCCTTATTCTTATGTTCTGGAAAGAACACAGGGATATCACTAGACTGATTGACATTGAATTCTGAGACCACTTTCAGCATGAAAGAAGAATTAGTGTGTAACATTCCTATGGAAAATCAGGTAAGTTTGTCCCACTAAGAGAACTTGCAACTCAGAAACTCACCTTGCAGATGTCAGAGCAATGAGCAAAATAGTTTTCCATGTTAAGAACTTGAGATCAGTGTGAGCTGACAGTTGAAAAGGTAGTAAGGTCATTTTTTTCAAGAACACAGTTTAGGATCCAGAAAGGAGGAATTTGCTTGTGGGGGTCTCATATGCAAAACTCCTTTCATAAACTGTTTTACCAAAAGAGGAGGAGGAGGAGAAGAAGAAGAAAGAGGAGGATCTGCTGGCAGACAAGCAGAGATGGCTGCCAAATGCACTTTAATGAATACATACGATAAGCCATCCTGAAGTAGCTCACACAAATATTTCAGGAAAAGAGGGGTATGAACCTCTATGAATCCTGTTTCCATTTAGGCACCACTTAGAAAGCCTCATCGATTTGTAAACATAAGATTTTCTATTAGCAGATTGTTGGCTGCATTTAATACCTCCTGCATATCTTCATGAAACAAGTGCCTAAATGGAGTCAAGATTGAATAATACACATATCAACAAGTCATCTAGGTATGGAAATATGTAAATGCTGAGTCCAGCAGTGGGTCTCTAACAAAGCAAGGCATTTGGTGAACACTTGCAGTGCAGCGGATAAACCAAAGGGCTTTGCCTAAGAAAGTGTTTAAGAAATTTAGGCTATGCTTGGCCTTACCTGGTTTCCAAGCCCCTTTGTCTGCAGACCCTGATTTCGTGTTCCCAGCAACTTTTGCTAATAAGACTGTGTCTTCATCTTCTAACCCAGTCCTTTAAGATAAACTAGTGAAGTGGCTAGAATCTCAGGGAAAGAAACTGGCACAGTCCAGCAAGTTAGTTTTTAAAGTGTTTAGCGACCATGAATTAAGTGTAATATTAAGTAAAATTCCCATCAGAAATGTCACACAAACAAAGTGGTGCCCAAATCAAGATTTAAATGAGAAATTCATTTAAAATTTTGTAAAGTAATTTAATTACATCAAATAATAATAAATCCAAACTTTAGACGAGGATTTAAACATAAACTTGAGAAAAATTCCTGTCAGAAATGCTTCACAGACAAATTGGCACCCAAATATCAGTTTAAGCAAAAAATGTTTAAAATACTGTAAGTGTTCTATGATCACAAATAATTATTTCCCCAAAGAAAAAAAATGAAAAAAACCCAGCAAGTTCTCCTGTCAAAACTTTCAAAAGAAGCTTTTAATAAATAGAAAAACAGTTGTGCATTACTCACAGTTCTAGTAGCACAAGGCAATGAGAGGAACTGCACTAAAATGGCCTAAGTGCAGAAACTTAGTTCAACATTCAGCAATAGCCATAAACCATTTCAAATTGTTAAAAAACCCAGTAGAAACTCAGAAACAGCTTAAAATAAACAGTCTAAGACGTGTACTGGAATTTTTTCACAAGAAAAAAAAATAAGTAGACCGGTGTAATATTCTATTCAAGTACTGAAAGGAAAAAGGCAGTTGGAGGAAGTAAAACCCAAACAGAGTTTAATATCTGAGCTCTGCAGCTGATATCACACAGAGACAGAAAAGAAATATCCCAAGAAACCTTTCTTGACATAAAAAACCTGAAAGGGTCCCATCTGTGAGTGTGAAAGACTGCCCTGGTCCTGCCAGGTAATTTGTCCTTCACCCTGACAGACAAGCAGTGGGAGGAGTTCTAAACTTTGCAGACTGAAAGTGGAGAGTAGCAGGGCTCTACTACCCAGATGCCAGTAAGGCAGTGTGTTTGTTGAATATCTTGGGTATTAGGAGCAGAGATGGAAAGGCAAAAAGAAGCCCAAAAGACCACTGTTTGACTAAAGCATATCTCAGGGACTGCCCCTTTGGGGAATCAAGACAAAGTAGGTTCTGCACTTGGTGTTGCTGGGCAAGCAAACAGACTGAAATAAGGATTGCCTCAGTGGGTGAGTATCTGTTGTGCTACTGCCAGATTGAGAGTTTTGAGGCATTAGAATAGATCTGCCCAGCTTGTTGGCAAAACAGTTGGTTCTTCTGGTAATGTCCACTGCTATTAGAAAGCAATGTGAACCAATTGACCATTGCCATATTTTCATAGCTTCTCTGCATAAGGAGTAGGACTTAGTTCTTCCATGCTTGTTGATATAACATACTAACATCATGTTTGAAGTTTGGATTTAGATATTTCCTGGAGGTAAGAAGTCCTGTAGTCCCTGCAACAGAAGGAGAACTACCTTCACCTCCAGAACATTAATGTGAAAGTTGGATTCTTGCTGACTCCAAGTACCTTGGACCATTCTCCCAGACAATGATCCTCCAGCCTAAGAAGGAAGTGTCCATGCTGACCACCACTACCATGGGGTGATATGACTAAGGGTCTCTCTGAAAAAATGCATGAGGAAGCCAGCCACCATTATAAGTGAACTCTAAAAAGGTTGGTTATTATAGGTTCATAGTTTAGTACTCTTGTGTTTGTAAGGCAAACACCTTAGCCATTAAGCCACCCTCCCAACCCTAAAGGAAGGGCTGTCCCAAAGTTGAGACCACTGAGCTCTCAGCAGCCAATGGAGTATTCCCATGATCTTTGTAGGGTCTCAAACTTATTCCTACAGCAAACAATATCTTCACATCCTGCTCGCATTTTTGCATTTGTTCTTTGACATAAGGTGCAAACAGGGAGGAAAACTTGTATGGGGCATTGATAAAGAACACTTTAAAGTTGTCCACAAATTCACAAAGGTGAAGTCAGTCATGACACCTCGTCGTAATGACCCCACATGCTGCTCCATTGGTTGCATTATGCATCAGCCATATGAAGAGGTTGGAAATGCTAAACATGGTACCCAAAGTAGTATCCAGCTGCTTTCTGGAGTCTGAGGTGAATAACTTCTTCAAAGAGGCTAACACTAGCAGGCTTCTTCATATAGGCAAACATTTGCTCCACTTGGTCACACTGAAAGTGGCTCATGAGAGTGGTGTAGTTCAAGACCCTGAGAGCAAATATGCCAGAAGTGTGAACCCAGTTTTCTCATCCTGTCCAGTGCTTTGGACTCCTTGTTGGGTGAGTAGACAGAGGCTTTCTCATCTGTCAGCTATTTTTTTTTAATTTCTCCAAATCTTTTGGGTTTCCAATACCATGACTGGAATGGACCCCATTTCTAAGTCAAAGTATGATTAAAGTTCATGAAATTAGTATTGCTTCAATCTCAAATCTGTCTTTTAGTCAGCTCAGCTCGAGCTAACAGTTTGAGTGTGTGGAAAGTGACCTGAAGCTTTGGGAACTGGCCAGCTATTATATCCTTAGCAGGATAACTTATATAGCTTAGGCTACTGCAGCAGTGATTCATATCATGAGCTTTCACTTTTGCCTGAGCCAAAACGGAGTCACCACAATGATTTTTAGGGAATCCTGAATCTTCAGACATACCCTGGATATTAGTGGAAAGGGTGGAAAATCATACATGAAGATTCCTGTCCAAGGAAAAAAAAGGCATCTGTCTAACAAGCCTTCTTGCATGAGGTCCTGGAACACAATTTTGCCAACTGACTGTTTAAGGCAGAGTCAAAATGATTTATTTGAGGTCTTCTCCACAGATGGATCAAATCTTGGAAGATCCTTTGATTCTGTTTCCATTTGTGAAGATCTGTCCTGTTCCTGCACAGCTTGCTTGCAAAACCATTTTGTTCTGATGAAAAGTAAGATGCCTATAGAGTGCTGAAAAGCTATATCCCAGGCTGCTATACATACATACATACATACAAATATTTCAAGAACTGGCATTACCACCATTCTAACCTACCAATATACCAAAACAGTTGTTCCCATAATATGTAGTACTCTATTCCATGCATCAGCTGCTCTCTCAGAGAACCAATTAGCACACTTCTTGTACCTATAGAATCTTCAGGTCTATATTAGTTCATCAAAGTCTAATTACAGCGAACGGTTGCTCATCGAACTGAAATCACCGAATGGCTGTTCACCGAACATTCACATTAGCGAACGTTTTTCCCAGGGAAGGAAATGCTTGGCCAACATATGGAAATTTGCCCTTTTCCCCACTGGAGTGCAATCTCGAAGTTGGTATATATAAGTAGGTGAGTTTGATGTACTGTGGTGTGTGTGTCAGTTGGTCTGTTGTCCAAGTCATTTCATTCCTTGGAAAAACGATATCTGATGTGAATATTTG